>NW_026087786.1:0-30873 GCF_022539395.1 Myiozetetes cayanensis | reverse complement strand
ATCAGTCTTTAATGCTTTGCTTTTTACTTGTGCAATCTCTGCACAAAAGTGTGAACCTCTATCTGAAGAGGTATTAAATAACTAATTCAAATTATATATATATAATTATAAGAGGTATTATATAATTTTATAATTATATTAATGAATATAAATGTAAATAATTAAAATACATTATATAAATATTAATATAAATTATTATATATATAAGAGGTATTATATAATAAATATTATATAATTATATATCTGCCTCTTAATTTTCTTAAAAGTGTATAGGGGTTGGCCACCACAGGATATATTGATTTTGTTATTTCATTTATAGCCCTTAAATCCTGAACTAGTCTAGAAGTTCCATTTGGCTTCTTGACTGGGAGAATTAGGGTGTTAAAGTCTGATTCACACTCTATTAAAAGCCCCAATTTCAAAACGTTTTCGGTTATTGGTTCAATTCCTTTTCTGTCTTCTAACCTCAATGGATATTGTTTCCTGACTACTGGCTTTGCTCCTGGTAGTAATTCTATTTGAATAGGGATTGCATGTTTTGACTTACCAGGTACATCAGTAGCCCATACCAAGGGATACACTTGACTTAAAATCTGGCTAACATTCTGCTTGTTTCACTCTGGTTTCGTGCAGCTCATGACCAAACTCAGGGCTGCTGTTAATTGTTTTTAATTCACCTGAAATTCAAATTTACCTTTTTCAAATTAAATCACAGCCCCTAAGTTTTCAAGTAAATCTCTACCCAACAGACGTTTTGGGGAGTTGGGCAAATATAAGAATTGATGAATTCCCATCTGTTCTCCAATTTTTATTTAGGAGGCTTTAGAAAGAAAGCTTTTGTTGATTGGCCTGTTACTCCCACCACTTGAACAAATTCATCACTCTTAGGAACTATGTCTTGGTTTAAAACTGAAAATGTGGCTCCAGTGTCGATCAGAAAGTCTAATTCCTTTGTACCTTCCCCTTGCTCCATTTTAACCAGCAGGTCTGCTCAGGAACGACTCACCAGTCCGCCTCATTCACTACTTTGATGAGCGATGACAGTTCCTTCTGTGTTTCTATTTGCTAATTTGGGGCAGTCTTTCTTACAGTGACCTATTTGCAGGCAATAGAAACACTGGTTTGGCCCTATTCTTGGCTGCTGGGAGGGGAAGCCTCCTCTCCCCCATGCGGACTGGCCTCTGCCTCAGCCTCTGGTGTTTGGTCCTGAAAAATTCGAATTTTGGGTTATAGCTTAGTATACCTCTCTGCTGCCGATAACACGTTTTTATCCTGGAGTGTACGTTATAGTTTAAGGCCTTTTGTTCATTCCTCAACCTGTCCCACCACTTCATGTGTTAAATAATCGATCTCTTCATCTGGTTTTGGCCAGGGGTCCTCTCGGGCCGCACGGAACCGCAGAGTGGGACTCCTCGCTCGCTTCTCAGCAAAGCCCGCGTCTCTCTCACACACACATTTGCACACTCAAGCACTCAAAAAGAGTTTTCTCTCCCTTTCAACTCTACGCGCTTGATTTTGCGTTACCTCACAAAGTCACAAGATGTCGCTGTAGGACCACAAAATACACGCTCTATACTAGATCTGAGTGAATTCTTACAAATACATGTTTATTTGTTGAACCACTATAATAACTCACCCATCTAATCTCTTCCAGGCTTTGATTAGCTCCACATCTAATACAATGCAAGTTTAGGGTTTGATTTAATCTTATTTCTTGCTTCTCCCTGGGTCCTTAAAATATATTTACCACAGTTGTTGCACAAAGCCCTTACGTAAAATAAGCAATAATAAAAGGACAACTCTTAATTTTGGGCTTCAGATTTGCGTGGCCAGTTCTCAGTTATTTATTCAGAGTCACCAGATCTACTTCCCATAAACGATTCCTTTGGAATTCCCTCCTTCAACCTGCTCACTTTGGATGCAGCCCAGGTTCCCAATGGCTTTCCAGTCTGGGAGCTCCAACTGCCGGCTCACGGGGAGTTTGGCATCAACCTTCACCCCCAAGTCCTTCTCCCGGGGCTGCTCAATCCCTTCGCCACCCAACCTGTCGGTGTGTCTGGGATTGCCTTGACTGGGCTGTAGGACCTTGCACTTGCCTTTGATGACCCTCGTGATGTTCCCATGGTCCTACCTGTCCAGCCTGTCCAGGTCCCTCTGGATCCATCCCTTCCCTGCAGCCTGTGACTGCACCACCCAGCTCGGGGCCTTCCCTGATCGTGCTGGGGGTGCCTCGATCCCACTGTCCCTGTCCCCACAAAGCTGTTGGACAGGATCAGCCCCAGCACCGACCCCTGAGGGACCCCACTGCTCACTGGTCTCCCCAGGGACAAGGAGCCCTTGACCACAACTCTCTGTGTGCAGCATCCAGCCAGTTCTGGATCCCTGGAGTGCTCCATCTATCCAATCCATATCTCCAATTTGGGACAAGGATGCCAATCCTTGGCACAAGTCCAGGCAAACAATGTCAGCTGCTCTGCCCCATCCACCAGTGCTGCAGCCCTGACATGGAGGGTCACTAACACTGGGAAAGCAAATCCCAGGGAGTAACCAGGATTCCTCCAAGGCAGGTACATGTGGTAATTTTTCTCTTTGGAAGGGAAAAGCATCCCATGGGATCCAGCTGGAGCCTCCCCAAACATTGCCTGGTCCCCAGACATCTCTGATTTGGGGACCTGAAATCCTGGGTAGTGGCCCTGGACTCCTCCATGGCAGGTAGAAGGTGATTTTTCTTTTGTTGTGCATCCTGAAGTTTCCAGGATCTACCTGAGACTCCTTCTAGGCATCTCCCTGAGTCTTTTCACATCTCCTCTAAGGAGCTGAGATCCCAGGGAGCAGCCCCAGACTCCTCCGGGGCAGCTGCCTGGGATGATTTTGCACAAGGCAAGAGGGAGCTCTGCAGGCCTGGAGGAGCACAGGGGCTCTGGGGCTCTGCAGGCTCCGGAGAAGCTGAACGTGCCTCCTCCTGTGCCGGGCTCTGGGTCCCTGTGCCCTGCTGGGCACATGGAGGAGCAGCTGGAGCTGCCCCTGTGCCAGGGCTTGTGTCTGGGTTTGCTGCTGGACACAGCGAGGCCGAGCTCGGCTGCTGTTGTGGCCCAAGGGGCGCAGGGAGTGGGCAGTGCCCCGTGTGTTGCTGCCGAGGGCCCAGCAGGGCTGGCTGGTTCTGTGGCACTGCCCGGCCTGCCTGCCCTGCTGTCCCCTCCAGCTGCTGGCCGGGGGCAGGGGCTTCCAGCCCCGTCAGCACCTGCTCCTTGTGGCCCGGGGCATCCCTGGGCTGCCTCTGCTGTGGCCGGCACAGGGCAGGAAACGCTTTGCCCGGGGGGGGCTGAAAGGAGAGCGGGGACGTGCAGAGGCCGCCCGGCTTCCCCAGCCAAGGCCTGCTGGGCCCCGCCGGCAGCGGCTGCTGGCCAGGGCTGGGCCGATGCCGGGGCTGCAGAGGGAGCCTGCCGGGCCTATGCCCTGCCCATGTCCGTCGCTGCTCGGCACTGCTGGGGCTCCCTGCCCGCCCTGCTGCCCCGGCAGCTCCTGCCCCACTGCGGCCCTCGGCCGTGGCCGCCGGGGCTCCTGCAGCTCTGTGTGCCGCAGGGCCTGCCCGGCCTGTCCCCAGCGAGGGACGAGGCCCAGCCCGGCTGCCCTGAGGCTGCCGCTGCTGCAGCTGAGGGCGGCGGCAGGAGGAGGCTGCCATGGAGGCGACTGGCTCAGCGCGGTGCTGGGGAGCCCGGCGCCATCCCACCCCGGCCTCTCCTCCTGCCCCGGCCCTCAGCTGCAGTGGGCACCTGGGGGGCTCCTGAAACACCCCAGGGCAGGGCGGGTCCAAAGGGTTCCAATGTGCCCTCGGTTCCAGGAGTCCCGCGGTGTCACAGTGGCCCCTGGGTTTTAAAGTAGCCGGAGGGGGCTATAGACTGTTTTCTGTCAGAAGGTACTAGAAGCTTTCACTGTGCTATGAAAAGCCAGTGATAGTCAGCTCCAGGTGAATTTGGAACTCCTGGCCAGGCTGAGTCAATGAAGGTTCGCTTCTGTGATAACATATTTAAGAACAGAGGAAGAGAAGGTTTGTTGCACAGAACAAATTCCAGCCCGTAGAAGAGCAGAGGAGAACATGGGATAACAAGCAGACTACAAGGTCAGAGAAGAAGGAGGCGGGAGGAGAGGCCTGGGGGAGCCTCCCTCTCCCCCTCCAACAGGGAAAAGACTGATAGCCAAGCCCCCTGCCACTTGTGGAAGACTATTGGGGTGCAGAGACCCCCCTGCAGCTTATGGAGGAGCCTATGTTGGAACTAGTGGATGGATAAAGGAGGCTCAGGGGGCAGTGGCTGCCAGGGCTGGGGGTATCCCCAGCCCTTCGTGCTCAGCCTCTCTCAGCTCTGGAGCTCTCGCTGCTGGGCTGCAGCAGGGCTCGTTTGTCAGGCCCTGCCAGTACTGCAGCTTCCAGCGTTTTAGTGCTCAGTTATCACACCATTTATTTATTGCTTTATTTAATCCATTTACTATATAATTTTAGTTATTTACATATTTTATTTGTGTATTTATATATATTTTATTGATTTTCCTGATTTTTGTCACTTTATTATTTTAATGTATATTATGTTATTTTATTGATTTTATGTATTGTATTTTTATTGGAGGTATTGACATCATTTATTATGTATTTTATCAGCTTGTTTATTGACATGTTTTCTTTATAGGTTCTTTATTATTTCTTTATTATATTTTATGCATTGGTTTAATTTTATTTATATTTTTTGCATGTTTATATTTATTTATGTATTTATAATTTTACAATGTATTGCCATTTTTATATATTTTTATTTGCCTGTTTATATATTATTTTTCATTTTATTCATTTTATTGATTTTATATATTGATATAATTTTAATTTTATATATTTACTTGTTTCTTTAGGGAGTTTTTTATTAATTTTTGCTTGTTTCTTTAGGCAGTTTATTAATTTATTTATACTATTTTATAGATTTCTACGTTTTATTTGACTTGTTTATTCATATATTTTCTTTACTACAGAGCTGTGGGCACACATTCTGCAGGCAGCTCACTAAATGCAGTTTCCTTCCAACCTGAAGGGAGGCTTTGCTTTACAACATCTCTCCCAGGTGGCACTGGGTGATCGAAGGCTGGTTCTCCCGGCTCTGCCTGTGTCCTGCTCTCCTTGGAAAGCACCACGACCGGAAGGATCCAGATGTTGATCCCGATCTCGAAGACAATCACTAAAATACCATTAAACAGGCATAAAATGTCGAGAATCGATCAATGAAATGCCAGATCTGCCTGAAAATAGACACAAATACAGTGTTGTGGAGCTCCTGGCCTGGCTTTTCCAGCCGTGTGGGGGGCGGGAAGCCCTGGGGCCTCACTTCTCTTGCCCCCTAATTAGCAGCAATTTATTAGGCTAATTACCCGCTGGGTCATCCCTGAGCTGCTTTGTCGCTCAGCCCGGCATCGGGGAAGTCGCGGGGCAGCGGCCCCGCCGGGTCGTGCCGGGCCCGAGGGCAGCAGAGCCGGGCGGCGGCGGGCGGGGAATCCTCGGCGAGGGCGAGCAGAAGGGGCCGGGACCGCCGGCGCTGCCCCATCCCCGGCACGAAGCAGAGAGGGCCCCGGGCAGCGGCGGCGGCGGCGGCCGGGGCGCTGGGGGAGCCGCCCCGAGGGTCCCCCCCGCCCGTGGGCCTGAAGAGCCGCCCGGACGGGCGGAGTGGGAACACAAACTGGAGACTGAAGTGAATGCGAGACAGATTGGCACTGGGGGGGCCCGCGGGACGGGCCCTGTCGGGTGTCACCACAAAGGGGAAGTGAGGTTGGAACAGAATAAATTACAGAGAATAAACCAAAGTAAAACAAAAAAGCCGCACCGAGGGAACCTCCGCCGTCCCGTATCTAAAAGAGCTGCCTCGAGGGACGAGCGAGGAGTGGCGGCCGTGGAATGATCGCCCGGGGTGTGGTGAGGGAGGCGTGAATGGAATCAAACACAGAGAAGAGAATAAAATACACTAAAGGAGCCGCCCCGAATCACCGAAAGAGCTGCCCCGAGGGGACCCGCTGTCGGGTGTCGTCAAAGGGCTGCACCGAGGAGAGGGCGAGGTGGGAACAGAATTAACTATAGAGAATAAAAGAAAGAGAATAAAGAGCCGCACCAAGAGGGTCCCGCCGCCCAGTATCAAGAAGAGCCGCACCGAGGGACCGGCGGGGCGGCACCGGGCAGGCCGGACGATGTTCGGTGTCCTCGAAAAAGCCGCATCACGGGACGACGACAAAAGGGCGGCAGCGAGGGACGGGAGGTGTGAATGGAATAAAATACACAGAATAAAATACAAGAACCCCACCGGGGGGGGCTTCGCCGCTCCGTGTCACTGAAAGAGCTGCAGGGCAGGACCTGCCAGATGTAAACAGAATGAAATATAGAGAATAAAATAAATGGAATAGAATACCTGCGCCGAGGGGTTTCCGTCGCCTGGTACCTAAAAGAGCTGCACCGAGGGAGCACCGAGGCGGCCCCGGGGGGTGTGAGGGAGCGATGAACGGCCCCGAGGGGCCTCTGCTGCCCCGTGCCACTGAAAGTGCGGCCCCGAGGGACGGGGTGGGGTGGGGATCGAATAAAATACAGAGAATATACTAAACTAAGTCCAATAAAGAGCTGCAGCCCGCCGGCCGGTGTCACCCAAAGAGGGGCCGCGAGGGACCGGCGGGTGTAGGAGATTGTTCCATCTCTAACTCGCTATTTGTTTTTACATTGACCGCTGCAATAATCACTTGTAATTAATCTGTCCACCGAGGTGCGAGAGGTGTTAATGGGGCAATTTGGCACCTTGGGCAAGGCTTCTTCGAAACCCTTTGAAGTTTCACACTCTGCAATTAACCACTTCATACTAACGAAGCCGTTTCCATCAGCTGAGGTACATGCCAAGGGTAAGTTTTGGAGGAGCCCCCCCGAGCCCAGTGACTGAACTAAAGGGCGGACACCGCCTTTAGCCCTTGGCAGGACTGTCTGCATCGACCTGGGGGACATTTTGGTCTGCTTGAGGAACCCCTGGAAAGTCTCCAACAGAAAGTTGGTGCATTTTCCCGCCTTAGCAGCGCCAGCCTGCCTGGATACCAGCAGCTTAACCCACTAAAAACACCGTGCAAAGCTCTGCCCGGAGCCAAACTGGCCGCTGAGCGCCCACCAGGGGGTGTTTAAGGCAGTGCCCAGCGTTGCACGAAGGTCCGGTCCAGTGCAGTCGGTGTTGCCCAGGGTCCCGTGCTGGCTGCGGGCCCCACTGCTCGCTCTGTCCTGCTCGTGTCCCACCTGCCTGCGTCTCCTGGTTGTCTCGGATCCAGTCTGCTCTTCCCTGCTTTCTTCCAGTGACCATTCCCGGACTGCCTGAGGCTGACTACACCCGCTTCTCTCACTGGTGCTGGTAACCTTTTGGCACTTTCCTTTGGCAGCCTTTCCTTCTCCGCGCTGATGACTCATCAGTTGCCGGGAGGACGCGACGCAAAACGGGCCCCGAACTTTGCCCTCAGCCAATCAGAGCCCGTCCAAGCCCCCCGAAAACGGCCCCGCTCGGCTGATTTTGGGGTGGCAGCACCTGCCCGGCGCTGGGGATGGAGCGTGTGGGGGGAGCTGGGGCCGTGCTGGTGGTGCTGGGAGCGCCCCCGGCTGCGGGCGAGGAGCTCTCAGGTGAGCGGGGGGGTGTGGGGGGGGCGGTGAGAAAGGGGAGAAAAGAGGAAGTGAGACTCCCAAAAATGAGTGGCGAGGGAGGTTGGAACCCCCGAAATTTGTGGGGGGTGTAATAAACTATATTTTAAAGGGGATTCTTTTTTGTTAAGCTTAGTAAAACTTCAGGACATTGATATGTGATTTCCGTGTGTATTTCCCACATATCTGTTAACTGCTTCTAACAAGCTGCTGTTTGTTCCCGAGGCTGATAAGGAAGGGGGGAGGGAAGTCTGGCAGTATAAACTACACCAGCTGGGGACACTGAGAAGCTTCCTCTAAACAAGGAGTCAAAGTGATTTATATAGACGATAAGACTGGAAGGGGAGGAAAAATACCTATTAAAGGCGCATGCTCCAAGCCGGGTTCATCTTGCGGACATCGAGGAAGACTAAAAATCTTCATCACAGAGACCCCGGCCCACAAAGAAACCCCCAGACCACGGACGCCGGTAACACAGCCCAAAAACATGCATGGGGAAAACTTTGCAACTGAGCATGTGCAAAAAGCACATGCCCCGGACTATGTATGGATAAGAACCTATGTACTGAGCATGTCTGGACAGGAACCCGGAGGGTTCAAAAGGGAAGTTTGAGAGCTTGAGGGGGGGCGGCGGCGGCGAGCTGTGAGAGAACTTTCTTTTGTTCTAAACAGCCCCCCCCTCCCGGCGCGTGCCGATTGTTTATCTACCGCTTATTAATAAATTTGCTTGCTATTGTAAATTGGCTTCTTCAATTCCTTTAAGGCATTGCTGGTAACCTATAACAGGGGGAGTGTGAGAGACCCAAACTGAGCCCAGGGGGGTCTGAGGATTGGGGTGGGAGACGGGGAAAAGGGGGGTAGGAGAGCAGGAAGAGGAGTCCCATGGGGGTTCCTCCGTGTCCCCCGTCACTTGAGCCCTGGAGCGGTTCCCTGGGGCTCTGGGGGCGGGGAGGGGATGTTTGTCCCCAACCCCGCTGTCCATCCATGGGGGGCTGATGGGGTGGTTCCCCCACCCAACAGCCCATGCTGCGGGGGCCGTGGGGCGGAAGGGGGTGGGAAAGGGGGGTCTGGGGTGGCCTCCTGAGCTCCCAACGTGCTGTGGGTGCTGGGGCTGCTGGGGTAGGGGGGACACCCCCTGATCTGTGTCCTGCACAGACAGGGGTGTTCCAGGAGTTGTCCACGAGTGAGTGTCACTTCATCAACGGCACTGACCGCGTGAGGTTCGTGGAGGTACGCCCACTTCGACAACGATGTGGGAGCCTTAGTGGGGGACACCCCGTATGGGGAGGAGATTGCCAAGATCTGGGACAGCAGCTCGAACTGGCTGGAGGAGGCGAGGGCTCAGGCGAACATTTTCTGACGACCCAACTGCAAATTACCGAGACGCTTCCTGGTGAACCGCAGAGGTGAGCGCCCCGGGAATGACCCTGGAGCCCCTCAAACCCTCCTCGGTTCCTCCCCAGACCCTCAACTATGCCCATCGCCGTGACCTTTTCCCCCATCGCCAGCCCTTGCCCCTCTCTCTCAGTGTCCCCCAGTCTCTCCCAGTCCATCCCAGTCTCTCGCAGTGCCCCCCCGTGTCCATCTCAGCGGTGCCATCGAGCTCTAACGCCCCTCAGCCAATCAGAATGCACCTCTCTGATGACTCCTCAGTTGCCAGGCAGACCGGCACCGCCAATTGCCCCCCAGCAGTTTTCAGCCCCGCCAGGGTCCTTCTCAATCCATTCCCAGTCACTCCCAGTGTCCCCCAGACCATCCCAGTCATTCCTAGAGCCTCTGAGTTCATTCCTACTCCTTCCCAATGCCACCCAGACCATTCCAGTCATTCCCAGATCCTCCTTGTACATTCCCAGTCCTTCTCAGTCCACTGCCACATATCCCAGCTCTCTTGAGTGGTGCCCCAGCCCTTCTCCCTGTACCCCAGTGTACTGAGTCCTTCCCAGTGCCATCCAAATCCCTACCAATGTCCTCCAAGCCCTTCCCCTCTCTTCGGTGCCTCCCAGCTCAGCCCAGTGCCTCCCCTGTCTCTCCAGTGTCCCCCAGCATGTCCATCTCGCTGGTGCCATCGAGCTCCCAGCCTGGCCCCAGCCCCTGCTCTGCTCCATGATGGATTTCTACCCTGCCCGGTGCAGGTGAGGTGGTTCCAGGATGGGCAGGAGCTGCCGGAGCACGTGGTGGCCACCGACGTGGTCCCCAACGGGGACTGGACCTACCAGGTGCTGGTGATGCTGGAAATCCCCCCCGGGCGCGGGGTCACCTCGCCCTGCCAGGTGGAGCACGTCAGCCTGGAGCACCCCCTCAGCCACACTGGGGTACGGTCCGGCCCCCAGCATGGGGGGTACACGGGCAGGGGGGCTGGGGGAGCACTGGGGACACTGGGAGGCACTTTGGGGGACAATAGAGAGGCTGAGAAGGAGGTTGCGGGGTCCTGGGAGGGCTGAGAAGGGCTCTGGGGAGTCCTGTGGCTGACTGGGAGGGAGTTTGGGGCAGTCTGAGTGGGATAGGAGGGAGGCTGGGGAGGGCTTGAGGTGATGGGGAGGGAGTTGGGGAAGTCCTGAGGGGGCTGGGGACTGGGAGGGGTATGGGGGGGGGCCTGAGGGTGATGGGAAGGGCATTGGAGGGTCCTAAAGGGGATAGGAGGGGCTTTGTGGGATACCAAAGGGGCTGGGAAGGGACTGGGAAGAGGTTTCAGAGGGTCCTGGGTGGGCTGGGAGAGACTAGACAGGGTTTGTGGGGTCCTGGGTGGTCTATGGGAGGTTTTGGGGGTCCTGACCCCCCCCCAGCTCTCCCCAGAGATGCTACAGGTCACCGTCTGGAGCAAGATCCTGGTGGGGGTTGGGCCCGAGGCACTGCCCAGGGACACCTGGGGAGGCCCCGCCCGGCCCCTGTGCCTTCACCGCCCGGCGCTGCCGCAGCAGGAGCACGGCGGAATTCCCGAGGAAGGAGATGGTGAAGGCGGAGCCCCACGGACACGGCGGGGGGGGGGGGCTCCGTTCCGCTCCCAGGGCCTCCTGGAGCCGAGCCCTTGATGGAGCTGGACAGGGAGGGGTCAGCAATTGCCCTGGGAACGTTGTACTCTCGGCTAATCCCTGACGGAGAAGAGAAGACAATCCCAGCAGGAATGAACTGGCTGGCCCAGAGGCACGGGAGGAAAGGCAGGCACACTGAGGTAGAACTGGGGGAACAGGAATTGCAGCAGTGGGAGGTGGCGACTCCTGGAGCACCTCCTCAGAACGGCCCCAGCCTGCGATGGAGGAGGAGCTGCACATCGACTGATGGGCACAGGGAGGAGACACAGCCGGCACCGAGGGCTGTGAGCGCCAAGGAATAGGTTGAGAAGGTCACAGGATACAAACCTTCTGTCAAGGTCTCTTAGTCAATCGGAGCGATTTTGTGGCGCTGCTCGGCTCGGTGGGCCGGGGAGGCGACAGCGGGACCCGCGGGACCCGAAGGGTGAGCGGACCTGCTGGGAAACAACCTCCTATAGAATTAAAATTATATACACAAATAATTAAAATACATAAATAAATAAATAAATAAAAGTATATACACAATACATGGTATACAGCAATAGAGAAGTTTATATAAACAATATATATAAACAAACAAAAATACATAAAACTCAAGCAAATAAAATATAAACAGATAAAATATGTGCATAAAGAAAATTATATAACTAGATAATAAAAATATAAACAATGACTGTAATAAAACAAACAATATATAAATGAATAAACTATATGAAGTATATAAGTAAAGAAAAAATATATGAACAAGCAATTAAAATAAAATTATGTAAATAAAATTATATAAATATATTAAATAAACCAATATAAATAAATGGAATAAATAAGTAAATATATGAATAGGCATGCAAATAAAATATATAAATAAAATAATACCAATGCATAAATTATAGAAATAAGCAAATAAAATTACATACATAAAATAATGAAGGATATCATAAACAAGTAACTAAAATATATAAATACAATTATAGCAATACATAAAATGAATAAATTTAATAAAATCAATAGAAACTATAAATCTATAAATAAAATATAAACAGGCCCAAACTCCCCAATTTCCAACCCCGCCCCCGAAACGCCTTAAAATCTCCCCAATCCCCCCCAAACCTTACCAACCCCTGCAAAACCCTCCTCCCGGCGCCCACTCCCCCCGCCCCCAACCCCTCCTGTTTCACCCCAAACACCCCTCCCCGCGCCCCGCTCAGGCCCCTCCGCACACGGGGGAGGGGGAAGGGGCGTGCTCATGGTCAATGGCCAATCAGGGAGCGGAGCTTCATCCGGGGACTCGCGAGGCCAAGGGTGGGCACTGCCACTTTAACGTCACGCCCCCTTCTTCCCCCTCAGAGACCTCACCCTCCATTTTAACCCTTCCACGCCCCCTTCCCGCTCCCCTCCCGCCGCGTCCTCTCCCGCGCCATCTCGGGAAAGTCGCCGGGGAAGGCGGCGCCGCGCGGCGCTGGGGAACAAGACGGCGGCGCCACCGCAGCCCTGAAGCGTTCGAAAGGCTCGGAGCAAAATGGCGGCCGCCGCGCTGCCGTACGGGCGCAGCCAACCAGCAAGCGGCATTCTCCTTACGCGGATTGAGGGCGCGGCCATTTTGGGTAAGGGCACGTGACAGAGGCAGCCAATCAGCGCTAAGCGTACATGACTTTTTATTGATTGTTGCATTTAAAATAAATTAATGGGCGGGGCTATGGGTGGGGCTTGCCCTCACTTCCGGTTGGCCTGGGCGGTGCCGATCATGCACTCGTTCACCTGGGGGGGGGGGAGGGGGGAGGGGGGCGGGTGTGAGACCCCAAAACAGTCCCAAATCCCCCCTGTGACCCCTCAGACACCCCCACATCGGCCCCGTCACCCCCCAAATTCCCTTTGTGACACTCCAAACCCCTCTAAATCCCTCCCAAAACTGTCCCAGGACCCCCCAGACACCCTCAAATCCCCCCCAAATCCCCCCAACCCCCCTCAAACTCCCCAAGAACCCTAACTCAAACCCCCTAAATCCCCCCAACCCCTCCATCACCCCCGCAAATCCCCCTAAACTCCCCAGGACCCCCAAATCCCCCCAAATGCCCTCAAATCCCCCAAGCCCCTGAAATCTCCCCAAAACTCTCCACTCCCCCTCCTCCCCAAGACCCCTCAAATCCTCCCCAAACCCCTCTGTGACCCCCCCCAAATTCCCCCATGCCCCCGAGAACCCCCTCAAATTACCCCCGGACCCTCCAAATCCCCTGTGACCCCCTGAAATCCCCCTAATGCCCCCACCCCTGGACCCCTCAAACCCACCTTGCTGGCAAAGCGCAGGGAATTGAGGGATTCCCCAAAATTCTCCTCCAGGGGGGAAATGGTTACAAACATCAACCTGGGGGGAAGGGGGTTAAATTTGGGGGGATCTGGGGGTTCCCCGAAATCCTGGAGTCTCAAAACCTCCTCAGGACAACCCAGAACACCCCAAATTTGGGGGTTTGGGGGAGATTTGGGGAGTTTTAGGGGGGATTTGGGGAGGATTTGGGGGTTCAGGGGGGAATTTGGGGGAAATTGGGAATTTGGGGGAAATTTTGGAATTTAGGAGAGATTTGGGGGAAATTTGGGCTTTGGGAGGGTAATTTGGGGATTCAGGGGTGGAATTTTAGGATTCAGGGGTGGAATTTCAGGATTCGGGGTGGGAATTTGGGGATCTAGAATGGAATTTTGGGATGCAGGGTGGGAATTTTGGAGCTGGCTACTCACACCTTGGCGTTGCCACCGAGGCAGTTCTGGAGCAGGAAGGTAAGTTTGCTGTTCCTGTAGGGAACGTGCTGCTCCTGCCGGGAATTCCGGGGGCTCAGGGAGCTCCAGTCCCGCTTTTCCAGCTCCTCTCCCACTTCCCCACCTCAATCCCACTTTTCCAGCTCCTCTCCCACTTCCCCACCCCAATCCCACTTTTCCCATGTCAATTCCCCATTCCCCCACCTCCAGACCCACTTTTCCCACCCTCATTCCATTTTTCCAACTTATTCCACTTTTCCCATCCCAATTCCTATCTCTTATCCCACTTTTCCCATGCCACTTCCCACTTTTCCTATCCCAACTCCCCATTTTTTCCACCTCCAATCCCACTTTTCCCATCCCAATTCCTCATTTTTCCAATTTACTCCCATTTTCCCATCCTAATTCCCCATTTTCCTTTTCCCATCCCAATTCCCCATCTCGTCCCACTTTTCCCATTCCTATTCCCCATTTTTCTACCTCCAATCCCATTTTTCACCCTTCAATCCCACTTTTCCCATTTCTTATCCCATTTTCCCCATCCCAATTCCCAGTTTTCCCCCTCCAATCCCACTTTTCCCAGCCCTCAGCTTCCCCAAATCCCTTCCCAACATTGCCCCAAAACCCTTCCGTTCCCCCCAGATTTTTGGGATCCCCCGAATTTTTCTGTTCCCCCTGAATTCCAGGAATTGCCCCCCTCAAATTCTTGGAATCTTCCCTTTTCCCTCAGCTCCTGCTTCCCCAAATCCCCCCAAATTTCCCCCCAAATTTCCCCTCAAAATTCCCCCAAACCCCTCCCTCTTTCCCCCAACATTTTTTGGGACTCCCTGGAATTTCAGGAATTCTGGGAATTTCTAGAATCCAGGGAATTGTGTTACCTTGTTGCACAGGGCGGTGATGACGAGCCCCAGGGCGCTGAGGCTGGAATTGATGGATTGGGTTTCCCGGAGCCGATCCCCGACTGATCCCGACTTTTCCAGCCGCTCCGAGCCCGCCAGGTCCACCAGGGTCAGGGTGGCTGGGAATGGGAATGCAGAGAATGAGGCATTGGGGCAGGAAATGTGGGATTGGGGCTGGGAAATGTGGGAATGGGGAATCTGGGACTGGGGCTTGGAAATGTAGGATAAGGGGCAGAAAATGCAGAATTGGCATTAGGAAATCCAGGATTGGAATTGGTAAATGTGGGATTGGGGTTGGGAAATCCAGGCTGGGGGTTGAGAAATGTGGGATTGGGAAATCTGGGATGAGGGATGGAAAATGATGGATTGGGGTTGGGAAATGCAGGATGGGGGCTGCGAAATGTGGGATAAGGGGCATGAAATCCAATCTTGGGGTTGGGAAATCTGGGCTGGGGGTTGAGAAATGTGGGTGGGATTGGGGCTGGAAAATGACAGATTGGGGCTGGGAAATCTGGAATGGGGTTGAAAAATGTGGGATAGGGGTTGGGAAGCGTGGGATTGGGGCTGGGAAATCTGGGGTAAGGGTTGGGAAATGAGGGATTGGGGGCTGGGAAATCTGGGATAGGGGGCAAGAAATCTAGGATTGTGATTGGGAAATGATGGATTGGGGCTGGGAAACGTGGGAATGGGAAGTGCAGGGATGGGGGGCCCTCACAGGCACAGCGCAGGTCCCGTGCCCGCTGCTCCCCCCGGATGCGCAGCTGGAACACGGAGTGGCTGCGGGATGAGCGGTTGTTGAGCCCCGTCTGGGCCACCGAGCGCTGCGAACCTGCCCTCTGCAACAGCTCCAGCACCTGCAACCAACCAAACCCCCCCAAAATGGGGCAATCATTCGAAAATAGGGATAAAACACCCCAAAGCATGGAGAAAACACCCCAAACCCAGCAGAAATCAGCACAAATATGGAGAAAACAGCACAAAATCCACGAATTTTCCAAATTCCCCCCTGAAATCCCCTCAGAATTCCCAAATTCTCCCCCAAATTCCCTCCCAAATCCCCAAGTCCCATCTAAATCCCCCCTAGAATTCCCAAACTCTCTCAAATCCTAGGAATTCTGTGTTTCCTACCCCCTCCTCTCTTTATCACCCAGGTGAGGTTGGGCATGTGCAGCTCCAAATTGCCCCCCGAAATCCCCTTAGATCTCCCCAAATTCCATTGGAATCCCCAATTTCCTGGGGAAATTCAGCCCGAAAGTCTCAAATTTCCCTCTCAGAATTCCGAAACTGCCTCAAATCCCAGGAATTCCGTGTCCCCACCTCCTCCTCTCTTTATCAGCCGCGGGAGGTTGGACACGTGCAGCTTTAAATTCCCTCAGAAACTCAGAAATCCCCTCAGAACTCCCAAATTTCCCCCTAAATCCCCAAGTCCCACCTATATCCCTCCCCCGCATTCCCAAAGCCTTCCAAATCCCGGGAGTTCCGTGTGTTCCCCACCTCCTCCTCGGTCTCCACAGGCACCCAGGTGAGGTTGGGCACGTGCAGCTCGTCGCTGTTGGGGCTGACCCGCCGGATGTCCAGGTCGGCCGCGCGCTGCCCTTTGACAAGCAGCAAATCCCGCAGGGACTCGTTGTAGATTTCCAGGAAACTGGCTGAGAAATGGTACTAAAACCGTCTCAGTCGCACCCCAAATCCAGGGGATTCATCCCAAAAACCCCACGATCCCCGTGGTTTCTTGGGAATTACCTGCCAGCCTTTGCCTGCCAGGTCGTGGGTGCTCTGGAAGAGGTGCTGGACGGCCCTCGGGATCATCCCGCGGGATTCGGGGGCTCCCGGAGGTTCCGGCCCTTCCATCGTGAAGGTTTTGCCGCTTCCCGTCTGCCCGTAGGCGAAGATGCACACGGGGTAGCCATCCAGGGCAGACTGGGAATGGGAATGCCGGCAATGTGGGGGGGTGGGAAGTTTGGGGGGGATTTGGGGGATCAGAGAGGATTTGGGAGGAATTTAGGAATTCTAAGGGGGATTTGGGAATTCTAAGGGGGGTTGCAAAAAGGCTTGATGGGAATTTGGGGGCATTCAGGGGGAAAATTTGGGGGATTCAGGGGGAAATTCAGGGAATTTGGGGGAAAATTTGGGGGACTTCGGAGGATATTCAGGGGATTTGGGGGGAAATTCAGGGAATTCGGGGGGAAAATTCAGGGGATTTCGGGGAAAATTCAAGGGATTGGGGGGAAATTCAGGGGATTTGGGGGGTCAGATGGAGGATTTGGGAATTCTGAGGGAGGTTTTGGAAGGGGATTTGGGGGAATTTCAGGTGATTTGGGGGGATATTCAGGGGATTTGGGGGGATATTCAGGGGACTTGGGATATTCAGGGGATTTGGGGGGATATTCAGGAGATTTGCGGGGATATTCAGGAGATTTGCGGGGATCAGAGGGAGGATTTGAAAAGAGTTTAGGAATTCTATGGGGGAGTTGGGAATTCCAGAGGGGTTTGGGAAGAGGCTTGATAGGAATTTGGAGGGATTCAGGGGGAAATTTGGGGGAAATTTAGGGGATTTGGGGGAGTCAGAGGGAGGATTTGGGAATTCTGAGGGGGGTTTGGGAGGGGGTTTGGGGGGATCTGGGGCAAATCGGAGGGAAATCCAGGAAATTTGGGGGGGACTTGGGGAGTCAGAGGATTTGGGAAGAACTGAGGAATTCTAAGGGGGATTTGGGAATTCTGGGCAGGATTGAGAATTGTGGAAGGGATCGGAAAGAGTTTTGGGGAGAAATTCAGGGAACTCAGGGCGTCAGAGGGAAGATTTGGGAAAGAGTTGGGAATTCTGAGGGGATTTGGAGGAGCTTTGGCAGGGGGAATTGGGGTGAATTTAATGGATTTTGGAGTTCAGGTGAGTTTTGGAAGGCATCTGGACAAGCACTTGCATCTCCTGGAATATTTCCCGCTGGGAAAACTCGAGGTGGGAGGTGGGGTTGGATTTGAGGGGCTTAGGTGGAAACTAGGGGGAATTTCATGGAATTTTTTGGGGTCCAAGTGGGATATTTTAGGATACAGGTGAGTTCTAGTGGAAGCACACCTGGACCAAGAGCTGCTGGATCTCCTGGAATATTCCCCACTGGGAAGCTCCAGGTGGGATTCAGTGAGGGGAGGATTCAGGTGGGATGGAGCAGGATTTGGGTGGAATTCCTGGGATTCTGGAGCTCAGGGGCAGATGTTTTGGGATGCAGGAAGGGGAGTTTTGGGAGGCACCTGGACAAGTAGCTGGATCTCCTGGAATATTTCCTGCTGGGAAGCTCCAGGTGGGAACACACGGTCGAAAGTGAAGTCGTAGCGCAGCTCCGGCCGCCGCTCCCGCCCCACGTGGGACTGTGGGGAAAAAAATGGGAATTTTGGGGGGGGAAAATGGATGTTTTTGAGGAAAAAGGGGAGTTGGAGGGGGAGCAGGGGCAAAAAAGGACATTTTTGCCCCCCCAAAAAGGCCTTTTTTGCTTCACAAAAAGGCCTTTTTGAAGGGAAAAAGGATGTTTTTGAGGGGAAAAAGCAGGATTTTTGAGGGGAGAAAAAAGGGATTTTTGAGAAGAAAAAAGGGATTTTTGAGAAGAAAAAAGGGATTTTTGAGAAGAAAAAAGGGGTTTTTGAGGGGAAGGAACAGAATTTTTGAGGGAGAAAGAACGGTATTTTTGAGGGGAAAAAGTGAAATTTGTGAGGGGGAAAAGACATTTTTAAAGAGAGAAAGGGGATTTTTGAGGGGAAAAAACATTTTTGAGGAGAAAAAACATTTATGGAAGGGGCCATTTTTGAGAGGGGCAAAAAGGGATTTTTGAGGGCCATTTTTGGGTGCACCCTGCTCACCTCATCAGGCCGGGTGAGGACGAGTGCTTTGGGGTCCTGGGGGGAGAAGCGCAGGTGCTGCAGCCCCCGCTGCCGCTCTGACTCCTCCGGCAGCACCGGCCGCACGCGGCAGAACACACGGATGTTCCCCTGGAAAACAGGGAAGAAACAGGATTTAGGGATTTCAGGAAGTTTGGGGGGGGGAGTCCCCTCATAAAATCCTCCCCTCCAGGCCCACTTTGAGCTCCTGGATGTCGTTGTGGAGGCGGCGCCGCTCCATCTCCAGCAGGTGGATCCGCTCTTCCTGCTGATCCAGGAGGGATTTTTGGGATCTTTCCACCTCCTGGAGCGCAGCCATCTGGTCCAGCTTCATTTGCAGCTGCTCCTGGATCTGCGCCATGTGAGCCTGGGGAGAGGAAGAGGGGTGAAAATGGCACAAAAAGGGCAAAAAAAAGGTGGAATTTGGGCAAAATTCCCATGGTTTTCCCAATTTTTCCTCATTTTTGAGATGCCCCAAGGGCTTTTGACGCCAAAAAGAAAAGCCACAATTGGAACAAATCCCCCAATTTTTTTTTCCCCTTTTTTCTCCCACAGTCTGAGGAGCCCCCCTGAGGTATTTTTGGTTGAAACCCAGTAACCGTGGTACAAATTCCCATTTCTTGCCTTTTTTCCCTTGACTCCTCCCAGTTTTCCAGCCACTCTGTGAGGAATTTTGGGTGCAAAAAACCGGGAATTGATGCTACCCTCAGATTTCCTGCCTTCCTCCCCCCCTTTGGGACCCCTTGGTGCATTTCACATTGGAAAGCACTGAGAAACGGCTCTGGATTCCCAATTTTCCCCCCCCCTCCTCCCCCAGATATTTTTTTTCAGGAATTCCAGGCTGCATGTCATGGATTCAGGTGGCTGAAGTTTTGGTAACAGGGGGCCATAGAGATAATTTCGGTTAGAAGCTACTAGAAGCTTTTGCTGTTGTATGAAAAAGCCAATGATAGCCAGTTCCAGGATGGAATTCCTACCACTAGCCAATGGTATTGGCTTCTGTGATTGATAACATATTTAAGAACACAGGGAGAGAAGCTGGAGAGAAGAGCAGAGGAAAGCATGAGATAGCAATGTAGGCTCCAAATTCAGTGTAGCAGGAGGGGGAAGGAGAGGCCCAGAGGCCACCCTCTCCCCCTCCAGCAGGGGAAAGACTGAAAGTCCAGACCCCTGCCACCTGTGTAAGATTACTGGTGTGAGGAGATCCCCCTACAGCTCATGTAGAAGCCCACACTGGAATAAGTGGTTGCACAAGGAAGGTGAGACTTCGTGGGAGGCCTAAGATGAAACAGAGTCTTGCTGGAGACCTGTGGCCCATGGAGAGGGAAACCTACGCTGGAGCAAGTTGTCCCCAGGCAGGACTTGTGGCCCTGTGGGGGATCTACACTGATGCAGCTGATTTGTGGCTCAAGGGACAGCAGATTAGGGAAGAACTGTGGCCCGAGGGATGGACCCACGCCGGAGACGTCTGTCGAGGAGTGTCCCATGGGGAGGGACCCCACAGGAAACAGGGAAAGGACTCAAAGCCATCACCCCCTGTAACTGTGGTAACGACCATTGGTGAAGCAAGTCCATGGAGACCATCAGAATGCAGAGAGAGAGAGAAACTTCTGCGCCTGATGGAAAAGTGACCCCCCAGGACAGTGGACTGGGAAGAATTCCTGTCTAAGAGATGGATTTTAACAGTGGCAGAAGCAGCCACTGGCTGTGACTTCCTCCTCCCTTTCCCATCTCCCTGCGCTGTTGGGAGAAGGACTGGGAACATGGAGGGAAGGGGGGAGTGGAGAAAAGGTGTTGTGTTTTAAGACTGTTTTATCCTTTTACTCTTTAGTTCTTATTCTCTTAGCAGTAAATCGAGCTTTTAGTTGAAGTCTGTTAGCAATAAATTTAAGTTCTATTCACTTTGAATCTGTTTGCTTGTGACAATTAATTACTAAGCCAGTCTCCCAGTTTTTATCTCTCCTCAGGAATTCTCTGACTGGTTTTTGCTTTTAGAGGGGGGAAGAGGGGAGAAAAGTAAGTGTTTAAAATCCAGCCAGGGTTGAAACCCTGACACCGCACCTTTGTGTTCTCTAGGTTTTCTGACAGTGCTTGCTCCCGAGCTCTGCCCTCATCCCGCTCCCGGCGCCGCTGCTGCTCCTCCTCCTCCAGACGCCGCTTTTCCAGAGCCAAACCCTCGGCCAGGGAGCGGCTCCGCTCCAGCTGCACCTCCAGGGAGCTGAGGGGAAAGTGGGGGGAAATCGCATGAAAATGGGCAATCCCCGAATTTGGGGCAGGGCCGGGGCCATTCAGGGAAGATTCCTGAGGGATTCCGGGGGGATTGAAAGGAAATGGTGAGAGATTTCGGGGGATGGTTTGAAGGGTTCTGAGGGGCTTCTGTGGCAGCCTTGAGGGAACTGGGGGATTTGGAGGGAATTTTTACGATTTGGGGGGGACTTTTGTGGGGATCCTTGAGAGGATCTCAGAAAATTCCCATTTTGAGGGATTTTGAGGAAATCTTTGGAAGTTGAGGCGATTTGGGGAAATTCTGGAGCAGCTGGAGAGAATTGGGAAATTTTTGAAGGGTTTGGGGAAATTTTAGGGATACTGGGGAAATTTCAGGGGATTATTTGAAGGGTTCTGAAGGAATTTTGTGGGATCTTAAGGGGTCTGAGGGATTTTGAGGAAATTCTGGCTATTTTTGGGGGGAATTGGGGAATTTTTTGAAGGGTTTTGGGGGAATTTTGCAGGATCTTAAAGGGTTGGGGGGATTTGGAGGAAATTTTTGCCATTTTGAGGGGAATTTGTGGGGAATTGGGGACTTTTTTGAAGGGTTCTGGGGAAATTCTGTGGGAGCTTGAAGAGCTTGGGGGATTTGGAGGGAATATTTGTGATTTTTGGGGGGAATTCAGGGAAATTTTAGGGAAACTGGGGAAGTTTGGAGGGATGATTTGAAAGGCTTTGAGGGAATTCTACAGGATCTTGAGGGATTTGGAGGTCAATTTTCAGGGATTTTGAGAAGCTTTTGATGGATTCTTCATGGAATTTTAGAGGTTTTGGGTGGATTTCGGGGGAATTTTGAGTAAATTTTGGACAGATTTTAGGTGGAATTTGAAGGATTTCAGATGAATTTCAATGGATTTCAGCTCAGTTTAGAAGGATTTCCTGGGATTTGGTCAGATTTCAGGTGGATTTTGAGGGATTTGCTGGTTTTTTTGAGTGGATTTTCAACAGATTTTGGGTGGAATTTGAAGGATTTCAGATGAATTTCAATGGATTTCAGCTCAGTTCTGAATTTGGTCGGATTTCAGGTGGATTTTGAGGGATGTGGATGGATTTTTAGGGTTTTTTTAAAGGAGTTTAGGGCAGTTTGGGTGGTTCCCTCACCCCACTCTGAGGCAGCTTTCCCGTCTGGAGGGGGATTTTGGACAGATTTTGGGTGGAATTTGAAGGATTTCTGACGAATTCTAATGAATTTCAGCTCAGTTTTGAATTTGGTCAGTTTTCAGGTGCACTTTGAGGGATTTGGGTTTTTTTTTAGAGGGGTTTGGGTGGATTTCGGTTGATTTCAGGTGGATTTTGAGGGATCTGGATCGATTTGGCTTTTTTTTCCAAGGCATCTGGGCAGATTTGGGGCAGTTTTGGTGATTCCCTCACCCTACTGTGGCGATGAGGTCGCTCTCTCGGCGTTCCCGCTCCATGAGCTCCCTCTGGAGTTGTGCCAGGCGCTCCTGGAGCTGCTGGTTCCCACATTCCAGGTGTTGTTTGTGGCTCTCCAGCTCCCTCAGCCGCTCCCGGGCCTTTCCCAGCTCCTCCCGCAGGTCCCCCACTTGGCCCCGCAGGTCCCAGGGGGGCCGTTTTTGGGGGGCAGGGGGTCCACAGGGGGCTCCTGAGGGGACACACCAAGAGGGTTAGGGACATCAGGAATGGGGTTTGGGGTCATGGGGACAGTGGGGAGGGGCTTAGGGACACTGGGGGAGTCTTGGGGATACAAAGTGGGAATTGAGGACACTTGGAGGGTTCTTGGGACCACCAGGGGGGAATTGGGGCCACCAGGGGGGGAATTGGGGCGTCAAGGGGGAAACTGGGGACACAGGGGTATCTTAGGGACACCAAGGGGGGTCTTGGGGGGCGAACTGGGGTGTCAAGGAGGGAACTGGGGACACAAGGGGGGGTCTTGGGGACACCAGAGGGGAAATTAAGGTGTCAAGGAAGACCTTGGGGCCACAAGGGGGGAATTGGGGACACCAGGTGGGGTCTCAGGACTTACCTGCTCGCGGTGCAGCTGCAACGGTCGACGCCTTCCAGGGGAGACCTGGGGGCGGAGAGGGGACATTTTGGGGGGTTTGGGGACACCAAGGGGGTCTGGAAGGGAGGGGACATTTTGGGAGGGTTTGGGGACATGGGAGGGTCTCTGTTGGGGGTCTGGGGTCTCACCCGCTCGTGGTGCAGCTACAACAGTCGCTGCCTTTTTGGGGTGGCCTAGGGGGAAGGGACATTTTTCAGGCGGTTTAACCTCCTCTGTCCCCCCCAGCCCCATTAACCCCCAAATGTCCCCCAACCCACCCCCTTTTTCCCTTTAATACCCTCCTCCCACAGATCCCTTTAACACCCCTCAAATCCCCCAAGACCCCCTTTAATCCCCCAAATGCACCCAAAGCCCCCCAAACCCACCTGAACCCCCCAAAGCCCCTCAAGACCCCCTCCCCCTTTAACCCACCCCAGACCTCCTTTTACTCCCCTCAGGTCCCTTTAACCCCTCCAAATCCCTCCTTAAAGCTCCTTCATCCCTGTTACCCCACCCCAAACACCCCCAAAACCCCCTCAAATGCCTCTCTAATCCCTCCAGACCCCTTTGACCCCCCTCAGTCCCCCTTGAACTCCTCCTAAATGCCCCTTGAAACTCCCCTAGACCCACTTCAACCCCCTCCCCCTCGACCATGTATAACCCCCCCAAAATCCCTTTTAATCCTCGAAACCCCCTCTTACCGTTCTTTCCCGCCGCCACCGCCCGGAGGGGGGCCCTGGGAGGAACTCTTTCTCCACCGGGGCCGGGCCGGGCCCGTTTCTGTGAGGGAACAACAACAACATAAGGCACCTCCGTGACCGGGTAAAACCCCACCCAAATCCACCCGGGGGGAGATCCGCACTTGTCGGGGGGGTCCTGCCGCTGTCCCCTCGGCGCCGGGGCCCGAAGGGGGCCGCTTGTCCCGGGCCCGCGGCACCGGGAGCCGCGACAGCGCCGGGAGCGCTCCGGACCCGACCTCACGCGCCGCCGCCATCTTCTATCTCGAGCCTTCGAACAGCCGCGCGCGCTCAGGGGTACGGCGGCTCAGCCAATGGCATGCGAGCCCTGAGGGGACGGCCCCGCCCCCTCAACGGATCGACCAATGGAAGGACGCAAAGGGGGCTCGGAGAGCCAATGGGAGAGCGGAGGCGGGGCCAAGTGGGAGGAGGGGTGGCCCGCCGAGGCTTAACGGCCACGGAGGGGGCGGGGTTTGGGAGGGGGCGGGGTTTGGGAGGGGACGGGGTAGGAGGACAGGGAAGATGATGGTCTGTTTTATGTCTTTATGGGGATGCAATTACGTTTTACAATCCGTTTGTTTTCCTTCCCTCACGGGTTACATTCACCCATTTGACCTGTATTTATTACAAGCGTGATCCTATCAGTCAAATCTATATTGAAAGCCCCGGAAATGAAGTATCGAGCCTCTTAATTCCCCCAGATGTGAGCATAGCAAACCCCTCCCGGGTCCGGCCGTGGGTGTGGGGGGCGCAGGCCCCTTAGGAGCGAGGATGGTCTTGGGGCGGGTCCTGCCAGCTCGGCAAGGCCGGCTGGATCTGCGGTGCCGGGTCCCGTTGCTTCGGGGGTCCCAGGGGCAGCGGCGGGACAAGCTGGTGCCGCTCCAGGCGCTGTCGGAGCTCCGGGATCGGCGGGGACCAGGGCAGTCCCTGCCCCGGCTGCATCGGGGGCTCCGGCGCCGGTCCCGGCCGGGGCCGCTCTGGGCGTGGCGAGGGCAGGCGCGGTTACCGCGGCAACGGGGACGGGAGGCTGGGTCCTCGGGACTGCGGGAGGAGGAGCAGGGGCGGTGTCTGCAGCCGGGGTGCCTCCCCCGGCCGACACGGGACCCTCCGGCTCCGCCATGAGGGGCGGAGACAGAACCGCCTCCTCCCTCCAGCCTCCTCCCCAAAGGGGTCGCGGCTGCCTCGGCCGCACCGCTCAGTTCCACTGCGGAAGGGGGAAAAGAAAAACCGAGAGCTTTTCCAGCCTCTGCTTCACAGCATGGGAGAGGAGCAGATTAAAGAGAAGCAAGTCAGTCTCGGCTGACGACAGGAGGCAAAGGCGGGGCCTCCCCCCTTTTGACCCCTCAAGCGCAAACGTTGAAAGTCGGCATAGTGATTTTACTGATACAGGCACAGTAGTCTCTGAGGATAAATCAAACGATAGCTCGGGGGAAGGGGATGAAAAAACACTTGTAGTAAGAACAAAAACAAGGGGAAGAAGGGTACGGGAAGCTCTGTCAGACCCCAGGCCCGTGGCTAGGAGAATAAGGGCAAAAAAGGAAAAACCTGAGGTAGAAGCCCCCTTAAGGCAAGCCATGAGCATCCATGGTCCAGTTTTGATAAAAGTTCCTGTTATAAGTTAGTATAAGAATTTAGACAACTCAATTCCAATTAAACATTGATAAATTTATTAAACAAGCGATAATAAAGCAAAACAGCGCTGGGTGGCCTGGAGGGCAAGTGCCCTGCCGAGGCACACACCAAAATGTAGTAAATGTTCCTTTTTATACATTTCCAAGTCCGAGTTTTGAATGCAGCTGCGTTGAGGCTTGAGTTCGTGGCTCATTGTTAAGTGGTCATCTGGCATTTGTCAGAGATGAAAGGTGCAGTTTCTTATCAGTTGTAAATTTTACTGATACTGATACTTGTTTGTTTAGCAAGATGTCTGCAATTATTTTTACTGACGCTTGCTTGATTAACAGGATGAAACTTACCTTGTTGAATTATAACAAAAATTCCTTATTCCCTCATACACATAAGATCTTATGAACAAAGTTAACCCTTCTATTACAGTTCCTTTTTCTCTGGTTGAATTGTGGCAATGGAAAGCTTCAGTCGGGGCATATAGAGATAACCCAGACAGAGTGGCTAGTTATGAGCAGAGAGCAATAAAAACACAAAATCCAAATTGGTATGACCTGGAAGTGATAATGGAAACATTATTAGATCCCCACAGAGAAGGACGTGGTCAAGCGAGCTGCCCGGACTGCAATTGAGATGCTGATAACTTCTGGGCAAATTCAAGGGAAACTCAAGGATGTGTTCCCCTTAGAGGATCCCAAGTGGGACCCCAATGTACCAGAAAAAAAAAAAAAAAACATTGAAACGCTATCAGGACTGGGTAGTTTATGGTTTTAAGCATGGAATTCTGAAGGCAGTTAATTGGTAAAAAATGTATGAAGTGAAACAAGACAAAAATGAGTCTCTCACAGACTTTCTGAAGAGGCTAAAAGAGGCCATATGAAAATACATAGACATAGACATAGACACAGAATCAGATCTGGAGAAAAAGCACTTGGTCTATTTATTTATAGGTCAGTCTGCAGGTGATATAAGGAAAAAGCTGCGAAGGTGGGTGATAAAAAGGATATTAGTGAGTTATTGGATATAGCTTGGATGGTCTATCAGAATAGAGATCAAAAAAGCAGAGGAAAGGTGCTGGAGCTGGATAGTAACTACCAGGGACACCAAAAACACAATGTCCACCGTGAAAATTATAGATCCAATCACCAGCATGATAAGGCTAATGATCATTGTCCTTTCTGTGAAAGGAAGAGGCACTGGAGAAGAGGTTGTCCAGACTTGAAGAGAAGTGAATTTCCACCTCCCCCAGCCCCACAACTGACTGTGGACCAGAATGCATGAAGGGGACCAGAGGATTCTACCCCAGCAGAGCCTCTGATTGTAGCTAAACTGGGGGAGGGGGGTGAGATGTGGAATTCTTGGTTGATACAGGTGCAGCATATTCCGTGTTAAACACCTTGGAAGGGAAGCTGAGTCATGATGCTGTAACTGTGGTTGGTGCCACAAGGGTAAGTGAAACCAGGCCTTTCTTCAAACCGTTGAGATTTAAATTAGGTAAACACTGGGTAACTCATCAATTCCTCTATATGCCAAATTCCTCCATGCCTTTATTGGGTAGAGATTTATTAGAGAAATTGGAAGCTGAAATGAAATTCTACAAGGGGAGAGGAATAAAAGTTATTATCCCTGACACTAAATATGTCGAAGTAGCTACCTTCTTCATACAGGAGAACCACGGAGAGATCCCCGCAGAGGTTGAGAATGCTGTCATCCCTATACTTTGGGCTAGAGAATATTCTGGGAGGTCCAAACAAGCAGAACCTGTAAACATCACCCTCAAATCAGGAGCAACATCTGTAAGACAAAAACAATACCCCTTGAAGCTAGAAAGCCGTCAAAGTTTAGCACCTCTGATTGAAAAGTTTCTCAAATTTGGCTTCTTGGTAAAATGTGAGTTCAAATTCAACATCCCCATCTTGCCAGTGAAAAAGGCTATCGATTGGTCCAAGATCTGAGGGCAATCAACAGAATAACTGAGGATATATACCTCGTAGTCACCAACCCCTATACTGTCGCGGTCGAGGCGGGAGGGCGACATGGGTTTCAGGATACCAGCAGCTTTTTTTATTGCAACAGTGCAGCTACCTTTATACAGTTCTGGGGTGACAAATGTACACACAGCATTGGTTTAGCACTATCATAAGAACTTATGATTGGACATACAGCCACATGTCCTAACACAATAGGCTGACATTCCTCACAGGAAACCCACTGTGTCACAGTCCTACTGTCCATGGTTAACCCTCTACCAGGTGTAAGAAGTTCTATCTTCAGGATTTCAGCATACTGAGAGCCCAGAACCAGCTGGGCTCCCCCACACTATACTTTATTAACCACATTAACAAAGGAATTAGAACAATAGAGAAAGTATATTTAGAATCAGTCCATATATTTTTTTGTCTTCATTTTGTCAGCTCTAGGGCTCAGGTGAGAGCTGT
This sequence comes from Myiozetetes cayanensis, assembly GCF_022539395.1. Lineage (NCBI taxonomy): Eukaryota > Metazoa > Chordata > Aves > Passeriformes > Tyrannidae > Myiozetetes > Myiozetetes cayanensis. Next base: position 3,584 of record NW_026087786.1, on the reverse strand, counting down.
CAGTTCTGCTTTCTGGGCTGACATTCCAGCAGGCAAAGGATTTGATTCAATTACCTGTTCTGTGGTGGTTACTGCACAGCCAGCCATCCTTACACCTTGCTTTACAAAGCTGCTGCCGTCTGAGATCCAGTTGTCTGTGTTCTGGAATGGTTCTTCTTTGAGGTCTGGGTGGCTGGAGTGCACTGCAGTCATGCTTGATCAGTTGTGCTGACATTCTTCCTTCTAGGAATGAAGCTGGATTGACTATGTTAGTCACCTGAATGGTTATGTCATCTGATTTGACCAGGATTGCCTGGAATTTCAGGAACCGGGAAGGTGACAACCAATGGTTCCCTTTTTGTTCCAGCACTGCTGATACAGTGTGGGACACCAGCACAGTCATTTTCTGTCCCATTGTGAGTTTCCTGGCTTCTTCTATGTTCACAACTACCACTGCTACTGCTCTCAGGCAGGTGGGCCATCCTTTGCTCACTTCATCTAGCTGTTTGGAGAAGTAGCCATGGCCCTTTTGTATGGCCCCAATTGCTGAGCCAGGACCTCTAAAGCCATTATTCCCTGGCATTTATGTGAGAACAGCCAGAAGGGCTTTATTACGTCAGGCAAGCCCAATGCTGGGGCTTTCATGAGCTGTTGCTTTAGCCGCTTGAAGGCTTTGTCTGCCTCATGGGTCCAAACTATGTTATTTTTAGTTATTTTCAGCAGATCACACGAGGGCCTTACGAGTACTCCATATTGTAAGGTTAAGGTTAGGATTAGGGTTAGGGTTAGGGTTTAGGTAACATTTTGATTAGAGTAAGAGATAGGATAACTATTAGTGGTTAGGGTTTGGCACTAGTTTCAGATTGAGAGCATTTTTTAAGTCTAGGTCTAGGGTTGAGTACTGACGAAGATACCTCCCAGACAAGGATGCCTGCACACAAAGCTCTTGCTCTTTCTGTAGTGCTGAGAGTGGTGCACCAACTGCACTAGATAGATGGTGAGTCAGGGTTAGGGTTAGGGTTCGGGGCTATGCTTTAAGGTTAGGGTTAGGGTTAGGGTTAGAATTAGGTTAGGGTTAGGGTTTAGGTAACGTTTGGGTTAGAGTATGGGATAGGGTTACAGTTAGGGTTTAGGGTTTAGGGTTAGGTTTAGGTTTAGATCTTTTTCACTGACAGGATGAGGATGTTGAATTTGGACTCACATTTTACCAAGAAGCCAAATTTGAGAAACTTTTCAATCAGAGGTGCTAAACTTTGACGGCTTTCTAGCTTCAAGGGGTATTGTTTTTGTCTTACAGATGTTGCTCCTGATTTGAGGGTGATGTTTACAGGTTCTGTGCTGACTTCATGAGTTTCCTTGGGCTCCATCTGTTTCTCCTCTATGATTGGTGTTTCCACTGCATATATTCCACGTTGTCTCCCACAGGCGATCACCTCACATCAATTTCTTCATCAAAGCCGGTGGGCCTTCTAACGACAGTTTAATTTAACACATCCTGAACTCATTCCATCATTGCTGCGTGCCCTGACTGTCAAGGTCAGTCAGTACCTGCATTCTATGGAACTAACCCAAGAGGGTTGCAGGCTTTACAGATTTGGCAAGCTGATGTGATTCACATAGCGGAATTTGGATGCTTAAAATGTCTCTGTTGATACCTTCTCCTCCGTTATAGTTGCTACTGCCCATACAGGTGAAACTGCCCGGGGTGTTATTCATCATTGGCTGCGGGCCTTTTCTATGTGTGGACTTCCACACCAAATTAAAACCGACGATGGTCCTGCCTCCGCCTCTCCCCAGGTGCAATCTTTTCTCCAAATGGGGGGGATTTCTCACGTCACCGGTATTCCTCACTCCCCCCAGGGTCAAGGTATTGTGGAACAAGCACATGGTATCCTTCAGCGTCAGTTACAGAAACAGAAGGCAGGAATGTCTGGGGAAACCCCTGAACCTCCCCTCACTAAGGCTTCCTATGTGCTCAATTTTGTTAACATCGCAGAGGGCCAGCAGGACCCACCCATGGTCCAGCATTTTGGGTCCTTACGAAAATGCACACCTGTGTCTCGTGGGGTGAAGGTCAGGGTAAAAGATTTGCAAATGGGGCAATGGTCTCAACCTTGTGAACTATTAACTTGGGGTAGAGGGTATGCTTGTGTTTCCACAGATGAAGGACCTCATTGGGTACCTGCTCGTTGTGTTCAACCTGTACTGGGTGAAACGCATCCACAAGTTACATGAAAACCCATCCATGAACATATTCGTCAATTGAAAAAGGAATGCTGCTGCCACAGACTGATAAGAGATGGACTGTCTGAGCTGCTACTCTTGCCTGTGCATGTAGTTGTTTTTGTATTATCGATATTGCCGTGGTTTGTGTCTCCCTTGCAAGGGGCCCCGCAATGGATGACGCTCATTGGCAATTTCTTTAATACAAAAAGAGGGGGAATTGTGGTGGGTTTCCCCCAGCTGGCCAATAAAGAGTTAACATCTGTAGCCAAAAAAGTGTATAAAACCTGCTGTGTGGTGCAATAAAAGATTCCAGTTTCTGGTTCCAAGAGAGTTTGTGTCGTTTTTGTCCTGCCTCGACCACGACAGTCTAGTGTGCATGGTTGGCCTTGAGAAGCAGATAGTGCTGGCGGTTGTTTGGTGCAGTTTACTGCTATCTTGAGGAAAGTATTTGCTTTTCTGTCCCTTTTTTCCTTTTTTCCCTTTCTTTTCCCTTTTGAGGGGTTCCCTGTGGATGATATCTTGTATATAATTCTAAATATATATATAAATGTGTGTTACTTAGAATTCGGTTTGGTTTGGGTTCTTTTGATTTGGTGTGGTCTTCTTGGCCTGTCTGAGAGAGGGAGAGGGAAGGGGAAGGTTTTTTCGCTGTAGTCCAGGCATTTGGCTGGGAGCCAAGTCCAACCTGGGACATGGTGCTTGCAGCAGAATGTGCCACAGAAAATTGCTGTGTAACCATGAGGTGCCATGCAGAGAAACCAGCCAAGCAAAGAAACAGGAAAGGGAGGAACTTGTGGTTAACAGAAGCAGCAAAGCAGGCAAAGGTGGGGTGTTAAAAAGAATCAGAATATGCTGAGTTGGAAGGAACCCATGAGGATCACCGAGTCCAACCCTTGGCCCTGCAAAGGACCATCCTCAGGAGTCACACCTTGTGCCTGAGAGTGTTTTCCAAACACTCCTGGAGCTCTGGCAGCCTTGAGGCTGTGCCTACTGCCCTGGGGAGCCTGTTCAGTGGCAACCACCCTCTGGGGGAAGAACCTTTTCCTAAGATCCAACCTGAGCCTGCCCTGACACAACTCCAGGCCATTCTCTGGGTCCTGTCCCTGGTCCCCTCAGAGCAGAGCTCAGTCCTGCCCAGGAAGTTGGAACTGCAGTGAGGTCTCCCCTCAGTCTCCTCTTCTCCAGATGAACATACCAAGTGCCCTCAGTGTCCTCACACGCCTTCAAATCAAGGCCCTTCCCCATTTTTGCTGCCTCCTTTGGACACTCTCCAATGGCTCAATCTCTCCCTTCCATTGTGTCTCCCCAAACTGCCCCAGTCTTGCAGGTGAGGCCGCCCCAGGGCAGAGCAGAGCGGGACAATCCCCTCCCTGATGCCC
>NW_026087785.1:0-30423 GCF_022539395.1 Myiozetetes cayanensis | reverse complement strand
TTCCTTGAATAGAGTAAAGGTAGACAATATGAAGTAAAATAGGACTGGTAACATTCATTTCAGAAGCATTATGGCTATAAGAAGATGTGTTCCTGAATTCTAGTAAGATTTCCATGTAAGTCTGTAACCACAAAAGTTCACATAAGCATACGATATTATTTCTGAGTGAAGGATAGCTCACACTTCCTTAGGAAACACTTTTAACGCTGTGTTTATATTCTAATGCAGGCTGGAAAATCACAACATTCTGGCAGATCAATAGAACAAATAATCTGTAACTGCAAGAAATCCTACAGAAAATTAAGCTATTGTAATCACCATCCTTACCCCAAGATAAAAGGAATTGAAATTATAATACTTCCGAGGTTCCAGGCACATTTTCAAGATTTAATTAAGTTGCACTGGATACAGTGCACAAGTATTAAAGGTGACAAGACATTACAAAGAGATGCCTTTCTAATGGGAACAAATGACCCAGGAGTGTCATCAGGAAACAGGAAGAAAGAACAGAATGGACATTTATCCCTTTCTAGTTCTTGCATGAGCCAACCTTAACACATATTCAGGTTATTGCTGTAGAAGGAGAGATATTAAGTCAGAATCCTACCCCAAAATCTCTCTAAAAGGCTCAGTCCTTAAAAGGAAAAATGGGGCAACCTTCTATGTCACACCAGATGGCAAAATTAGCCAACAGAGAGGGAAGGGCATGTGGTGTGAGGCCCTAAGAAAAGGCACTGAAGCTCCACCAAAGACTGTGGGATAGAATAACAATCCTCAGTCTTCCTCAGAGTCTGTCTGAGAATTTTCAAGGCCCTGAATTAGAGCACCACATTATTTAAATTTTTCACTCCTGCATGTAAGTACCCATGGAAAAAGAGGGAGCACACAGCCACTGAGATACTTACTCAGTCCAGTTGAGTTCTGGTGGAAGCAGAGGTACAGTCATAAAAAAACAATTGAGTAGCACGGTACATATAATAAAGCCAACAAAACATGTGAATAGTAAGTTAAGGAAAAAATGCTACATTATAAAACAATGAAGTTCACAGAATGTCCTGATTTCCACGCAAAAAGCATACAGATATTTCAATAATGACTTTGGTTTTGGATATGATCAGGAGTTTTTGGTTGTTTTCCAAAGAAACTAATAACAGATCAAACCTGGTCACCTGGGAAAACTTCATGATTTACATATAAAAATGTGCAGATGGTTTCAGAAGTTAGGACTTTAGTGGGACATAACATGTTTGACAGAAGAGATGAAAAACATAAATAAATGAAAAAAATGATCTACTGTATTTGAAACTTGAAAAACCTCTTTTTTCTTTTTTTGCAGCTGAAGGATGGAATAAAGAGAAATGGACCACAAGTCCATAGTAACTAGGGGGTTTAAGCCCATTTGAAAACACTTAATAAACAATAACCAGTGTTCTTTCATAAAGGTTCACCTCTCAGCAATAAAATTGGGGTTTTTTTGTTTAAAAACAGTGTTTTAAATTCAGGGTTTAATTGAAAGTGAATAGTAAATTTAGAAATTTCTAGTAGCAGGAATACATATTCAAAGTCAGACATAAGTTCCACTAAAAGGGCCTATTTCTACAAATTAATAGTTCCAAATGAAAACTGATGTTTGACAGAAAAAACAGAAACTACTCAGTTGATGGTTTTGCACCTGCAAATTCTTCACATTCTGACATTCCCTGAACTACAGTTATATTGTTTTAGAAATATGAAAGATGGGCACTCTTTAGAAAATTTTAAACCTGAGTATGGAATGCATTTCTTAGGATAACATGAGACTCTTCCAGAAAAGCTTCAGCATAAATCCCATCTTTCATATTTTCATAACTAGGGAGTCCCCAGTTTGCTTTGTTTGTTTGTATGTTGTTAATTTAACCTTGTGACCACAGCAGAGATTTAGAACAAGTTCTGGAAAAGGGCTACAATATCATACAATAACCTCTAAAGGTTCTTTCATACCAGTATCTGCAAAATTTATTTAAAATATCAGCTCTTTCATGTTTTCACCAACATCATGGAAATATCTGAGCTGTTGTAACATAAGATTCAATATAACTTTTAAAAAATCTTTATCACAGCCATTTAAGCTTACATTCCCAATAATATAAACAGAGAAACAGAACGACAGAAAATGGTACAGATTATTTTAAAACTCTAAAAAGGGAAACCAATGAAAGGATATGAATTGGTCAGAATTTTAATTGCTGCTTTTCTGACTGGATTAAAAGGACCAAATATACACAAGGCAGGTGTAGCCGATAACCGGAAAATAGTCCTCCTTTTATTTAGCACTATAAAAGTCTGTAAAGAAATGATTCATAGGATATGAAATATTTAAATGAATTAAATTTTTTGCCATTTAATTGTGGAGGGATTCCTATCATCTACTTTAAACACTCCTACAGGCAACATCATCAACACCTTTGCAATCACATGGGGGATATGCAATATAAATGTGGTACAATAAACAAAGCCAACCAGACATAAACTAAAAGAAAATTAATTTACAACAATGCAAATATATAGTTTTATTACATAGAGTGCTGGAAATATCTCCAATATGCCTCCCCTAATTGGTATAATCTTTGGAATTCAGAGAAAGCATCTGCAATTCCAGCATGATCTACTCTGGGACAGGCACTGTTGTACAGCACAGGCAGTTCAGCCTCACAGGCATCACAGGGATTGCTCTGGAAAACAAAACATCCCTTACCCTAGAATATATTTCCTGTAAAAGTGTATCAATCATGTGTAGTATGTTCTCATAATTAAATCTGACTGCTGACTGGAACTGAAGATGCATCTTCATGGCATAAAGCAGGGCACACCTTAGCACTCCTGCCCCAAAAGATGTCAGTAACATTGAAAGCCCTGTCTAGAGAACCATCAAAACACAACATCTCCCAACTAGAGCTTTTACTACCTCTTAAGAGTTCAGCAAACAAAGTTAAATCAAAGAAATGCTTTGGGAAATTTTAACCTTGTGATCACTGTAGTATGGATCCAAATCCTCCAGGGGTTCCCCAATGAGCTCTGCTGGAATGTCCCCATAAAGAGATGGAAGCTTTTTGCAGATTTGCAGATCAAGCTGGGGAGTAAGTTGTTCTTCTTCAACTCCTTCGTGCTTATTCTTCTCTTTTTCTTTGTCTGGCTGCTTTTTTTCTCAGCAATTCTTCGCTCAATTGCTGCCAAGGACTCAGGGGTGAAAAGTCGAAAGCTGTTAGTTTCTGACCAAGACCAGTGATCCATTTTTCCTTCTGAATGTTTGTTTCCAGTGCTAGAGGCAATTTAAGTAAAAAGCTGTTAACAATTAGAAAATAACAGAAATAATACTAAACTTTAAACTACTATCTATTAGATAAATAATTTCTGACTTCTGTGAAACCCCACATCAAAAGAGAATAGAATAGAGTAGAACAGGAATAGCCTATTTCAGTTGGAAGGGACCTACAACAACCCTCCAGTGCAACTGCCTGAGCAATTCAGGGCTGTGGAGTAATGGATAGGGGTAAAAGTTAAAGGAAAATAAGATTTACAGAGGAGACCTAGCTGCTGCTTCCCACATGGAGCATGGTCACGATGCCCCACAATAGTTCCCCAAAAACAGTGATCAACACCTGTTTTGGGGGATGCAATAGAGAAGGGTGTGACATGAAGGCTCTACAGCCTCCCTCCATAAACATCCTGCAGGAATTGGAACATGGTGACACTTTGTCGTTCAAAGAGCACGTCGTATTTGCCCGCCAAGGAAGACAGATGCCAAGGACGACTACCCAATTAAGTATTTATGACTAGATTCACTCAAATGCCACCTAAACTTAAAGAAATAGTATGAAATGAAGTTGGAAAAGGAGAAAGGTTGGAGGATGATTTCCTGCTGGATAATATGCTCCCTAGTATGTTGGTGGATTGTTTTGTATTAGACTTTGTGTTTGTGTTTGCTTTATAGTACCGTTAGATTGGTTTTAATATGTTTTTGCAGGCAGACACTCACTGACAACCTGTGAACCTTATTAACCTGCCACAATTTGTATTAAAAGGAGTGTTAGTCTGTAAACTGTTAGGGTGAGTCCTTTATAAGTGCTGACAATTTGCCAACAGCAGAACAACAAGGCCTGCTGAGGGGCCTTCCCTATAAAGGCAATTGAAACACCCTCTGATCTTGTGAATCTGTTTGGTGAAGAGCCCTCTTGCAGGATACCTGACAGACTGGTTTCTTTTCCTCTGGGTCACTAACAGACAAATAAATCCCTGTGGGTTGAGAAAATCCTCCCTCTCTAAGGGTTGAATGAATTCCCCCCCTTTCATGTGACAAGGGCTGACCATGTGAAAGCCTGTTAGTAAGGGCACTCACTGTCCAAGTGCCTCTTGAGCACTTACAGGCTTTGGGTATTGATCAGCCCTCTAGGAAACCTGTTCAAGGGTTCAGTCATCCTCTTGGTAAAGAACCTTCACATCCCTCCTAAACCGTGGGGCCCAGAACTGCACCCAGTGCCCCATGTGAGGCCACCCCTGTGTTTGCTCTGTTTGATGGACCCACGATATAAGGTAAAACCAACTAGAAGCTCATTCATTTAGAGGAAAGAGTAATGTAAAACAAACCCAACAAAGACCAACACCTGATTCTGTATCTACCCTGTGTAATTAGGTTACAGAAGTGATATTTTTTTTCCTTTCCAGCTAGGAAGCGAAAAAATCACATCTCTGTCAGAACTCTGACAGCCATCAAGTTGTTTCTCTCTGTAGATGCTTAAAGTATCAGCAGCCTTGCACCACAGTTGCTGTCCCTCTGTCCCTCCTGACAACAGAATTTAGTTCCACATCTCCCACCCCTGTTGCTTACATGTGATCACAGAATGGTGTAACTGGAAAGGTCCCTGAGGCTCACCAGATCCTTCCCCTCTACAAAGCAAGGCCAACACTGAATTTGGCTCAAAGCTTTCTGCAGTTGCGTTTTGAGAACATTCAAGGGGAACTTTACAGTGGCAAATCGCTGTAACTCTTCGGTTACTAATGCCTGAATTTATCACACTATTGTAGATGACAGCAATTTACACTACTGCAGTTGTCATCCACAAAAGATGAAAAAAAAAAATGTACTCACCACAGGGCAGGATGACTTGTCCTTTGTGACTGATTACTCCAAATTAATAAACTCTTTGGTCAACACGGAGTCTTTAAAATATTGCATTTTTGATTGCTGAGGTCCAGCTGTGCTACTTGTGAGCTCACATGTGGACCATGTAAGAGAACCAATACCCTCTTGTAACTATAGCTCTCTTCTTCAGATGCCGATATATTCCTTTAAAAAGAATATGCAAGCAAGAATGATTGTGCAATGATTTAGTTTGGGTTTATGGGATTTGGGTGGTTTTTCTTTTTCTCCTCTGGGACTTTACAAGCAAGATCTGATCAGAAACCACAGGTCAGAGATTAAAATTTGCCATGGTAACAAAATAGAGCCAAAGAACTGGTACTTTGCCAAACCACATAGACCCATTTCCAGTTGAAAGCTCAAAAGATAAAGTGAAATTCAAGATGCTCTTCTTTTTTTTGTTTGGTTTTTTCACTTTTAATAATTCTAAGAAGATCTTCAAAGCAATTTTAAGGACAACAGAACTTTTAGGGAACTACAGTGACTGTAATAAATGAAGCAAAGAAAACTGTTTTAGCAAATATTAACATTGTTTTAGGATTAAGGATTTGGGACCTGAATTTCTGACAAAAAAAGCAGTGATCAAGAGCAAAAAACCTTACACATTCCCTTCTGCAACAGTGACCAGAAGTCACAAGCAAACAAACACTCATGGACAATGTGAGAGGATTTCTTCAACAGACCTGTACCAGCCACATTCTGGTGCTCATAGAGAACAACAGACTTTCTGGCTTTACATCAACTGCCAAGTATTTACAGGCTGTGACTTGGGTTAGGAAAGAAGAAGCTAAGAATATGTGACTGAAAAAAATCCTTGTGATAAAGATGACTAAATAATTTCAAAAAGACAGAGTGACTCCTCAGAATTCCTGAAGCTCAGCTGAACTCAGCCACCTCGTCATCGGCTGCTGAACCAGCTGAATTTTTAGATCAAGACACTGAGGTAAAGTGTAACCCTTAGAAAGAATTTCAGTCTTTGCATTAGACAGAAGTCTTCCCAGTTACTGATTCTGGGAGGGAAGACACAGAACCAGCATTCCCAGAAGCAGTTGAAGGACAACTGAACACGATTTCTTCTAGAACCTGGGAGAATAGACTTGGGTGTGTAACTACACACAAGGAAAATGTAACAACAAACTACCTAAGGATGCTGCTGAGGCAGACACAATGCCAGAGCCCAGATCTGCTATTTCCAGTACAGGACATGAAAGAAATTCCCATTGAAATTCAATTAAGAATTGAAAATGCTGCAACAGTTCTTGATATCTCTGGTCCCGGAGCAGACAGTGGTCCATCAGTAACAGATACAAATGCGCTGAGGGGACCTTCTGGTACTAAAGTACCACTGTCAGTAGGGTCAGGGATACAAAAACACATCTTCAAATTCAACTTATTCTTTAAAATGAAAGTGGAAATTACTTATTTCTCTCCTCTTGAGAGGAAGTGAACACAGTGTACAGAGCTAGCCCTGCTTTGAGGTTAGTCTAACTGGCTTAAGGCTGACTTTGGATACAGCAAAAATGACACAGCAGCTTTTCAAGTCAAAACCCGAGAAATTCCACAGAGACTGATGACATTTACTGAACAAATGATGTGCAAAGCAATAGAAAGTGGTGAACAATAAGTCATTAAGTGAAGCAGATACGGAGCACTACTTAAGTACAATTTGGTATAAAAATTTCTTAAGATAAAAGCTGGGGTTTAGGACAATTTTCTAGAATAGCAAAGTAATGCCAAAAAACGTATCTATTAATACAATGTTTCAGAGACACAATTTACAAGATGCTTCGTGGGGTAATGAGTTATCACTAGAGATGATGACTAACAGATTTAGACTTCTGGATTGAAAAACAAAATATAAATTCAAGCCTTATACTCAGCTCCTTGATTTGGTTCCATTTTATGCAAATTACAGACCTTCTTTCAGCTCCTTAAAAGCATGTAGAGTTCCTTTAAAGTTTGGCAAGGTAACAGCAATCAAACTATTGACCATTAGATCTTAAACAGTCCGTAACAATGGAATTTCAACTCATAGAACTGCACAGGAAAACACAAAGTCAGTAAGGGGCATTTTGAGGAGTTTTTCAAGATAGGAAAATTAGTACAAATATAAACATAAAAATGTCCTTATTTATGTTTCAGTCTAGTTTTAGCACACATTAAAACCACTTCTGAGTCCCAAACTATTCCTATTCATTCCCTTGTCAAGAGCCACCCACCCAATATTTCCTGTGAGCAACTGGATCTGAAAAAAAATAAAGAGCAAACCAACTGCTTAGTTTTGTTTTAGGATGCTTTTAGTAGATTCTTCCACAGGGGAATAAAGATGTGTTTGTCTCTTCATCTGGAATAAAAAAAAAAAATGAGAAAGCAGCTCAGAGCAACACCTTAGGGAACCGGACAGGAATTCTCTCTGTTCTGTGCTGTACAATACCTTGCCAAAAGCTACTGCTGTCACCTATTCAGTTTTCATAAAGAGTAAATACTTCGGATCTCTGATCACAATTTTTAACATTTCTTTCAGTCTCAATAATTATCAGCAGATCTAAGAGATTTTAGTCCTTTATAAAATTAAACTTGAACATGTTAGAGGACTACTGCTGTTTTAAACATGCATGACCATTTCTTCAAACTAGCACTTTGTCTCTCATTCTCTATTTCCCACTTGCTCCCCCAACCCAAGAAAAACTTTGTGTTTCGATTGTTTGGATAAATATCTACCATTTGGTTGTTTTGAGGGGTTTCTTTTGGGGCAGTGTTGTTTGGTTTGTTTTTTTAACAGATGTAATACACAAATATTTTCGCAATTTCAAAAAAATAATATACAATATAATATAATAAGTTATAATATAATCTCTCATTTCTTCTAAAATCAGAAATGTATGCAACAGGCTGAACTGTGTATTTAAACATCCTGGAAAAAAACCCTCACCAGCATTTTTGGAAAAAAGGCATTCCAGACTTATGTAGGTAAAGAAAATTTACTATGTCAAGATGAGTATAATTAAAATTAGAGTATTACAGCCCATTTGAGGAATTCGTATTTGAGGGATTAGTATTACAGCCAACTTGAGGAATGCCATGCATAAGCTGATATAACAAAACAAGACAAAAAGCAGTCAGTAATTAGTATGAGAAATATATCAGTGTTTAGTAAAATGTTTTCCTCGCTCATGGATGTTATAACAAGAGCTACACATTTACACCAATAAAGTACATTAAAGGCACATTTTGTTATGTAGATGCTCCCTGTACCTCAAAAAACCCCACATCTAAGACTTAAAAAACCCTATGTGTACATATCTTTATATATATAGACACAGAGTTGTATACATACATCCCTGAATATTTTGATCAAATTCACATAAATCTAAACTAAAAACAATAAGCAATTCAGATTTCACAGAGTATAAAAATATTTGGCAAAACCATAATACTTACAACATCCCCTTCAAAATAAAAAACCTTCACACTGCTTTATGAAGTTGATATTGTCCTGCTTTTATCTCCAAAGAGACAGAAAATCTTTGTTTTCTCACCTTCACCGTTCCATTCCCAAGAGCATCCTTGATCCCTGGCCATCTCTCATGCAGAAAGTTTTCTTCTGTATTGGGTGCCTGGGGGAGGGATGGAAGGAGGAGCTTGCTTGCATTTCTGGCAACAGTAAGTGAAATTTTGTGATCTCACTGGAAACACTGTACAAAAGGGAAAAGTGCTTGGGTGATACTTTTGAGGAATAATCACCAAAAGAATTATCCATTATTTTCCTTCTGCTGAAATTCTAGTCACACTTATTAAAAGTAAAAAGAGATTTTTGTTTAATTGGAAATTTATGTGTAAAATGTAAGAAAGCTAAAAGTTTCCATTTTCAAATGTTGTTTTGAGGTTTTAACCAGCCGAATTTTTAGGTATACATTAAATATTGGCACCAAATTTACCTTGTAGTAAAAGCTTTTGGTTAGAAATTAGAGTTATATATTACTGTGTTTCATTCCTGAATTTCTATTTTTTATTATTCCCAGGTATTGGTGTATGTTCATCATACCTTTTGCAGACAAAATCTGAAAGTCAAAAATACTATCTCTTCTATACGTGATCAGAGCCCAAAATACATTCAGTATCACACTATGCTATAACTTCCATTAAAAAATACAAACCTTGTTTAAGCAAAATAAACCCCACATAATTTATCCTTAGATCTGAAATTGTTTGCATTTATTTAAATAACTTTATAAGGCCTGCTAGCAACAGGTATTGAACAGTAACACACACACATTAGTGGCAAGCCCTGATGGTAAGTACAGTTACTTTTCTTAGTTACATTAACAGAATCCATTACTCTCTAAATTTTTTTTCTTCTTTGTTGAGTAGGATATAAATCTTTCCTCATGATAAGGGAGTTACTCTGGGTTTTGCTGGAAGAATTCTACTGAAGGATCTATGCTGTCCTTAAAAGCCAGGCCACCCTAATGCAGCCAAACAGGCAAACAGTGACCAAACACTTTGCTCAACAGGTACCATCAGGGAAGGAAGCAACTGAAAGTGGCTTTCAAAGAAATAAACCCCCAAGTGTGCTGTGGGGCAAGCAAGAACATTTTAAGTTGCAGTGTAAGTTATTTTTCCAGAAAGCAAGAGAATGTTCTTGAGATCAGTTCAATTAAGAGAGCAGAATTTTAAAGATCACTGAAGCATCACTATAATGGCACTGTAACTGCCATAGTCAGAAGCACCCACATTTATAATGCTGCAACACCTAATACCATGAAATGCAAAAAAGGTCTCTTCCTGCACTTATTTATTCTGCATTCATCTCTTCCTGTGAAAAATGGGGCTCAGGGAGTAAAGACAAACCCCAACAGATCCTTCTTTGCACACTCTGATATCTACAGCCTGAAAAGAGAGAGCACAGAGAACAAGATCTTCATCTGCAGCAGTTTAGGACTTGCAGCTAACAGCAACACAATTAGACAGGTAACTTTTCTTGTGCTCCCATGGAATATCTACTTTCTCCTATTAGTTTCTGAAAGAGTGAGGAGGAGGCAGAAAACTGGAATGAGACAGCTGTTTCAGTTCCTCACAAATCCAGCACAATTTACCTCCTTTTCCAGTCTGATTGACACTTTCCCTCAACAGCTCACTGACCATGGAATCACTGATACAAGTGAGACAATTGAGTTTGAGTAAAAAAGTGTTTCACAGAGAGAAAACACAGACATTTATCAAAAGGTCAGTGGAAAAATAAAACTCATTTTACTTACAGGCTAAAAACTTTTCATTAACTTCAATCATAACAGTTGAAAGGAAAATTACCTGAGCCTGAGAAAAACATTTCATATTTTCAAGGAATGGATGCTGCAAAACAAAGTCATACCATCCACAACTAGATCATGTCATCCACTGATGAAAAGCTCCATTGAATTTAATATAAATATCTTTTTGAGTGTTTTAATTTAGGTTGAGTCTCACAGAGATAGATCACAACTGTTAATTACAGAGTTTATTGCACCTTCTGGTTATGGTTCAGTGCCCATTAGCCAGCACTGACCACAAGTGAATCTGAGACAAACACAGTGATGCCAATGATCCTCCATTAGAACCACCATATTCAAATCACTGTTCACAGAGAAAATCCCACAAAACACAGAAAACTCAGCTGTGCACATAATAACAAAGAGGTATGAACACAGACATCAAAATATTCTCCTGAAAGCAAAACCTCAAACTCTGGAGAACAGGGAGTGGAAATCCTGTCTGAGGGAGCACAGGTGTGGTAGATCTTTTAGTTTCCTTAAGATATTTACCCTACAGAAACAGAGGATGTCTCTTTTGGGCATAATAAAAATAAACACCAATTAACAGAAATCAGCTTTTAGTTTTGCCTCCCTACCACATGCAATGAAAAAACCTTTCCAAGTATCTTCAGAGCTAAAAATCAGAACGTTTCAGTAATCAGGAGGAACTGATTAAATGTTATAAACCTGAACAACTGATTGCATGACAGACAGATTTTCTCAAAAGGAAATCATAAAGACTTACAGATGAATGAGAGCTTTAATACTTTTCATGTTGAAGTTAAAACCTGTCAAATGTGGACCAAAAGAATGGAACAAGTATTCAACAAATGGACCATTAATTACCAAAAGAGCTTGTGAACACCTGTGGCCTTCTCAAAACTAAAAACCATTAGTATCTCATCACTTTAGACCTTTGCTTTTGCATCCCCACCTGGCTCTATCTACATATAGAACATGTAGACACATGTACACAGATTTGCATAGGGCAATAATTCTTTATAACACTGATCTGAAGCACAATAACAGTTGTTAACTCTGATGTTTACAGCTCATAAATTATATTTCTTCTAAATTTGTCATGAAGGAACTTCACTGCTCAGCAGTAAAATGTCATACTCTTCGGTAGTTCAAGCATTTGCATTGGATACACTTGCAATGAAAATCATTTGCAGAGATTTCTGTTTACTGCAGCTGCAACTTCAGAGAATTTGCAATTCTCCTTCCTGTCCATAACCTCAACTGGCATACAGGGAATGCCATGCCCACAATCTGGGAAACACTATAACCTCTGGCATAGCCCATTAAGAGCAATCTCTTAAGTAATGCACACACATTTATTCCAATACAACCTCAAATGCATCCTTCATGGCCTGAATTAATTCAACTGCTGGCCAGAATCTTCAGGATTCCCCTTAATTTCAAGGTTGACTAACTTCAAGACCTAGATGAGATTCCAGGAGTGTCTTACAAAATATCATAACTCTGGAACAAGAGTAATAAGGGACACCACGGGAAAAAACCAAACAAACCACAAAACCAACACAAAAACAAACAAACATGAAAAAGAGCTGGGAAATCCATCTTTGTTACACTTGGAACACACAATAAATAAATATTATGTATACAATAAAACCAAAAACAACACACTGAGAAACTAATATGTAAAATATCTAAAGGCATGAGTCTGTCAAAGGAAAAATGAGGGACTCGGACAAATAAATATCTATGAGGTAAATAAAAGGTGCACTCCAGACCACCTTAGGAAAGAATCTAAGAGTGTAAAGTATATGGTGTATTTGTCCAGACACTAATTTATATGTTTGACACTTCCTTTTTTTTTTTCATGCTGCACAATGAAATAAGAAATCACACAGACATGAAGTTTGGCATTTGGTAAATAGCTAATTGACTTTATAGAACAACAGGAAATAGCTTTTATGGTAAGTACACATTAAATTCATTGTTACACAAAGTAGCTCTTTGCCTAATGATCTAATGTACACTGAAGAAGTCTGACAATTATGTCAGTGCCTGAAATTCAAGTTATTCCCTCTGTTCCTTCTTAGTGTCCTGAAAAACAGCATTAGTGTTCTTGAAGCTTTTTCATTTCTCAAGAGTAAGATGCTAAAAGCAAAATATTGCTGCTACAATCTCTGAAAGATATTCAGCATTTCTTGTAGTCTTGCTAAGACAGTTTACAAGGTCTCACCTTTTATTGCATGGCTCCAACCACAACACAACAATGAAATGACAAATGTAAGAGCCCTAGCCACTTGGTTTCAAACCTATTTGTTACTATATCTCCCCATAAAGTTAAAGTCTAAACTTCAATATATCAAGAATGCAACTTGTAAAAACTATGTAATATCAAACAGCTTTACAAATTAAAAACCAACAAAAAACCTCCACAGAATCACAGAATGATTTTGGGCAGGAAGAGACTTTAAAGATCACTTAGTGACAAACCCCCCGCCTCTTCCATTAGACCAGACTCCTTGGGCCCGCATCCAACCTGGCCTTGAATATTTCCAGGGATAGGGCATCTTTCCTGGGCAACCTGTGTCAGAGCCTCACCATCCTCACAGGGAAGAATTTCTTCCTAACATCTAATCTAAACCTTCCTTCTGTCTGAAACCATTCCCCCTTGTCATCACTTGTCCTGTCACTACATGGCACTACTTGTATATAGTCCTTCTCCATCTTTCTTATCGCTCCCTTCAGGCACTGGAAGGCCACAATCCGGTCTCTGCTGTGAGTGCACATCGATGGCTCATGTCCAGCCTCTCACCCATCAGCACGCCCAAGTCCTTCTCCAGAGGGCTGCTCTCGATCCATTCATCCCCCAGCCTGGATTGATACCTGGCCTTGCCCTGACCCAGGTGCAGCACCTTGCACTTGGCTTTGTTAAACCTCATGGGGTTCACACAGGCCCACTTCTAGAGCTTATCCAGGTCCCCCTGGATGGCATTCCATCCTTTTGGAGTGTCAACTGCACCACTCAGCTTGGTGTCATCTGCAAATCTACTGAGGGTGCACTTGATTCCTTTGTCTGTGTCGTTGATGAAGATATATGTAGGGAGAGATACAATTTTGGAACAATTTGTGATAGTAAATTAGAAACTCAGTTTTTGCTAGGAAGGCTTTCTGCCTAAATGGTAACTCTTTCTCAAAGGCAATTTCAATGCTTTTCCCCCCTGCACAGCAAGAGAAATTCTGAGCCTCTCTCTCTGACGTGTGAGAGGAGAGAGACAGTCCTGACATACACAGAGGCCTTGAGAAGGTGAAGGAGAAACAGAGAGGATAAAAGGGGCCCTGAGGGGGCAGGAACTCACCTTTTTTTTCCTGGAGGCCCAATGTGCCACATTGTAAAAAAGTGGTCCTTGTATCTGAAATAAACCTCTTTTTTAGCCGTTCCACTTCCTTGGAATTCTCGGGAAGAATACGTATGTTCACCTCACATTTTTTTGGCGCAGAATTGGCAGTTCACAGAGTGGTTGTGGAGGAGATCAAGGACTGGGGGGGGGGGCTGTGTCAGTGGTCCCCTGTGTCGCGAGACATCTTCAGCCTCCGTAGCTGTGTTTTTCTCCGTGGTATCTCTCCTGGAAGCCTGGCTTGCCGTGAGGTCTGTGACAGAGGGTTCTGCTGACCAGATTCAGAGCCCTAGACCAGGAGATTGTGTCTTTGTGGGACCAAGTAGCGGCCCAGGAGCAGCAACTCGATGGCCTGGAGCGTGTAATGCTTGGAACATGCAGCATTAGAGGCCTTTGGCCCGCATGGTCGGGAGCTGGAGCTTTTGGTGTCCCGCATGGCTGTCATGCAGGTACAGTCTTGCCTAGCCAAGTTTTTGCCCTTATGGATCCCTCTGGGGGTCCAGGGAGGTGGGATAGAAGTATTTTGACAGAGTCTTTGGACTCCGAAGTTGAATTTGGAGCTAGGCCAGCAGACGTTGGCCTAGTGCAAGCCCGACCCCCGATGAGGCTACTTTTGCTCAGTGGGGCGGTGTGGACTGCAAAGGTGTGTTCCCCAGAGGCTTTGAAACAGTCGGGATGGAGATGGGGCCCTTGCCTATGGGAAGTTTTGCTCCTGGCAGTGGCCTGTGGGGAAGTACAGCCCCATCTCGCTTCCCCCCTCCTTCCCCCACAGCCGTTCGGAGCTGTCTCTCCTGGCAGGGACTGGTGTGGGGGCACTGGCTCTGCTGGGCTGCTGTGGGGTTGGTGGCCCCAGCCCTGCTTGCCCAGCTTCTGACACTGAGAAAGACTGTCTAGCTAGACAGAAAGGAATACTCTTCTGCTGTGTTCCAAGCATGCCTGACCACTTCTCCTGAAGTTCACATATATCCAGGCAGTTTAACCTGGAGGAATTCACAGTTCCAGATACCAGAATTGCCAAAAGCTCCCACCTGTTCACTGCTCTTACCTCGTCACCATCTATAGACTTCTTAAAGAAACTCTACATTGCCTCAGAAGCACCTTTTGGGCAATTGTGGCACAAAGAAGCCGGATATCACCGTTCTTCTTTCAATCCTGCAATTGCATGCTAAGGCTATTTTAGTGCTTAAATACTAAAGCATTGGTCAGACTTCTAAATTTGGTCTGTTGTGAATTCAGGTGTTTTGCATGTTTCTGAGATAACATAATCACTAAGGCTGTGTTCATGAGAGGTATGATTTTGCCCAAAACTGCTGCCCTGAAACTGTTACCAATAAAAAAAAAAGTGTTCATCTTGGAAGTATTTTTAATTATGATCCAGAGCAGAGAATTTGGTGTTGCATTCAAATAATTTTAAATTGCAAAGATATATTGATTCATGTTTAAAAGTCTTTTATATGGCTTTTCCAGTCTTTCCTTCTTTTTCAATTTGCAAGAACAAAGCATTCTTATCTCTTGTCTAAGAAATATTTCCTTTTACAGTGATGTAAAGATAGAAGATCCAAGGATACAGGAGAACTTTTTTTCCCTGCACCGTCATTAAGGTCTACCAAAAGTCAGGTCAGTGAACAAGTACCTACTGAGAACTGTGGCTAACTTGAAAGTACAGGACAGGAAAAAAAGGGTTTTGACACTTTTTTCTAACTTATTTGCAATCAGTTTAATACCTTTGTGCTGAAGTGTGCAACTTTGACACGTGTTTCACTGAAGATTGGCCACATTTTAAACAACAGCAAATGCTGCCATCTAACGGTACCTGATCCCTGAACAAAAGCTGTCGGCTTACTCCAGCTGTCAAAGAACAAAAGAAATAGTTTTCACCTCACAAGCATCACTCTGCATGAAACAACCCAATCCAGACAGGAGCAGGTCTCAAGCAGAGCCACCAAATATCTCTGCATCCCTCTGCCCAGTGCTGCAGCTCCCAAGTGCAAATTCCTGACTTAAGCTAAGAGATCTGAAAACTTTCTTCGTCAACCATTTTTTTTTCTGGTTCTGGAAGTAATCATAGAATCATTAAGGTTGGAAAAGACCTCCAAGATCATCAAGTCCAACCTTTAATCAAACACCACCATGCCCACTAAGCCACAGCACTAAGTACCACATCCACTTGTTTTTGGAACATTTCCAGGGATGCTGATTCCACCAGTTCCCTGGGGAGTCAGTGCTCAACCATAATAAAGCCCGTTCAAACCATACTGTATCTGTACTTTTTAACTCTTCGATTTCCTGTGCCTTTATTTGTCCTGAAATTTACTTAGATTTTACTGTCATATTTAATAGGCTTTAAAATAGAAATGACATTAAAAGTTGAGTAATTAACTTATTGTTCCTGCTACTCTTGGTCTGAAAATGCTAAATCTTTTCGGATTCCCTGTAAAAAGTGAAACATTTTCAGTTTTTCTTGTGCTAATACATAGCTACTTTTTGAAAATTATTTTATGGTGGTTCTACCCCTCTAAGAACATACTATGTCCTGTAATGAATGAAACTGAAGATACTCCTTACAAAACAGACAAAAACATGTTAAGCATCTGAACTCTTTATTGAAGAATCTAACCCAGTTGTATTTTATTAGTGGTTCTGAATCCACCATGATACTTCATCTGAACAAGCTAAACTGCAAAAGAATCAGCAAAATATTATTATACATTTTTCATGCATTTTTTTCAGAATCAATCAGATAAATGTTTCCCCTAATTTTTATTAAATGTTGTCTGATAAAATATACCATGACATCCTTTTCAGATGACTAAGTAATGCTCTCTATGACATTTGGAGGATGATTAAATCTTAGGTACAATGATTCTCCAGATTTTCTGGAAGCAGTATCTCTTGTATAATATCCTTTGATTTTGGTAACTATGAGTATGACAGTTTTCATATGCTGAATGATACAAAGAATGAATTACATACAACTTTTATGCACAGGCAACTGAGAATGATCTGTTAAATCCATTAAGGTGCACATATAAAGACACCTCAAAAATTCTTAAGCATAAGCAAGTCCACCCAAAGGCTCTCGGAGGAGATGGTCCCAAACCATCAAAATTAGTGGCTGATTATACTCAAATGTCCTGAATGAGCTCTTTTACAGAAGTGCAGTAATTAATTATTTTTGCTACAATAAAGCCTGGTTGGAAATAATGCTTATCTCTAAAGAGATATACATTTTTCTAGAGCCTTATGTGTTTATAAATCTGTACCTTTTATGTATTTCTTCCATAAAAACATGAACTAGGACAAAACTGGCAGTTGAGAAAATGAACCCACTTACTCCAGTAGCTGAGGAAAAAGGTTCTATGGTTTGATTTTCCTCCAACATTTATTTCATAGTTGCTCAGATCTTAATTGTTTTAGAGAGAATTTGCAAATCTGAACAATCAGAATACTTCAAGGTTGCCATCATTATTCTAAATTTAGAGTATTATGCACTGGGATATGGCCTCCATCTCAAAATAAGTGACTTTGGTTTACATGTAAAAAATGCTGCAGCCTGAGGTAACCTTATGTGTCCAGCTTATTTGTTTCAGCAGTAGCATCGTAAAGCAAGGGGAGAGATGTGGAAGAAACAGGCCGTGGTTTATGTATCTTCCTGCCACTACTTTCATTAAGCATTGATACAATAAGCCTTTGCTTCTCCCGTGCTTCTTCTCCAAAGACAGCACTGTTATGTCTGCGACGGCAAAAGAAAGATGCATTTTTGAATGAACGCTGTATCAAATGCCTCCTGAAGGCCCTTTGGATAATAACTGCTGATACCTCCTCTTGTTTTCGTTTAAATGTAGAGGAAATTGGCCTGTGAGGAAATTTAGATGGATTGGCAACCCCAAATTTTTCTTCAATGAGTAATTTAAGCCTATCAAAATCTCCACATTCTCCCAAGACTCGTTTACTGAAAGCAAGTAAGATATCCAAGCAGTGGATCTTATCTCCACTCACTAGAGGGAGGTCCATGGATATGAGCTGGATGTTATTAGGCTTTGGAATGCGCAAAGGTTCTGCCAGAGCATCTGCAAAGTCTGAAAGAGCAGAATAGTCAATAAATTCTGTTGCCAGTGGATCAAATTTTCCCCATGTCTCATAAAACATATCAAAGTCATCCTCACAAAGAGGATCTGTGCTTTCTTCAGTGGCAACATTGAAGTTCTCTAAAATGACAGCTATGTACATATTTACAACAATGAGAAATGAGATAATGACATAGCTTACAAAATAGAAAATACCATATGCTGTGTTTGTGCAATTAATTTTATCTTTCTCTTTTAAATCTAAGTTGGGAGCACATGCACCAGATTCACTTAACAAAGGGGCCAGAAGAGTATCCCAGCCAGCTGATGTTGTAATTTGGAAGAGACAGAGAATGCTACCAGAAAAGGTTTGGAAATTGAAAATGTCATCAATCCCACTTTCCCAGGGAAGACAGGCAAAGTTTGCCATGCCCACAATGGCATAAATGAATATAATCAGGAAAAGCAAAAGGCCAATGTTGACCAGTGCAGGAAGAGACATCAGTAATGCAAACAGAAGGGTTCGAATTCCTCTCGCTTTTCGAACCAATCTCAGGATTCGGCCAATTCGCACCAAGCGAATGGTTCTCAAAAGTGTAGGAGAGAAGAATTTTTGGAAGGCTTCAGAAACTCCAATACCTTTGAAGAGAGAAAGAAAACAAAATGTTGTCATTTCATATTAGTCAAATTTATGTCTGCTTTGTTATAGTCTGTGCTTTAGGTGTCAGAAGTAACAGTGACCATATTACACCACTATCCACACAAACATCATCAATACTGCACCTGCTTACAAAACAGCTTAGGAAAAGAAAGACAAATTGATATTTCAGGATTAAAGAGTTATCAAGAGTATGCATCATTTGGAAACTTCATCCTCCCAAATTTCTCTAACTCAGGGGTGGTGAAGTTACACATTCATTGCTGAAATTCTTAAGAATCCTTTTAGCTCCATTCATCTCCCGAGATGGAAGTTGTGGGGATTGCCTGCTAGCTGTCATCTGCTGCTTCTTTACAGGCCTGCTCACATGCTAAATGTGAGGCTTTGACTAATGCTTGGTACTTGAAGGAGGTCAGAGAAGACCAAAATGAATGTAAAGGAAAACTGTCTTTTAGTATTTATCCCCCATTACACCCCGTTCTTTGACCCTACTAACAGAGCAATGGTACAGAGCAACGCAAATGATTACAAACAGAGGAGTTAAGGAGTCATCATTTTCCTGGGTTGCACAGGACAGCAAAGGGTTACTGTGCTTAGTCAGGAAACAGAGAACCCAGAGCAGTTTGTCTTTCCTGTCCTTTATTCTATGCTATAACCTGAGCCTGAATGGGAAGCACAGACCAAATAAACTGTACAAGAAACTAGAGCTATACACAGCCCTTTGTAGAGGAAATGATCAGCATCTAGTCTTATTTGCAAAGCCAGAAAACCCCAAGCCAGTTTAAATGAGACTTTTCACAGTCACAGATAGTGTCCCAGATTTAGAATGGTGCTGAGCAATTACATTTTCCTGAGCTTTCTAAATCAGCGATCAGGATCTGTCTTCTTTAAAATAGGTCCTGGAAAAATTAAATAAATCTTTCTCATTTTTCATGCAAATGAATTTTTAACATGAATTTATTTTACTGTGAAAACAATAGTTACCATGATAGCATGTAAATTGAAAGTATAGAAACAGTCAGACAACACGTTAAGCACATTAATTTAGAAAAGATGTTAATTATTAAATTTCTGCTCTGATAATTACTCAATAAAACATACTTTAAGAAAAGTAAAAATTGAAAACTCCATGTACCTTTCAGTACAGTGAAAAAATATAAAGGAAAACAAAAATACATCCTTTCGGAAGGAATCACTTAGCATATACTTTGAAAAAGTACAGTGGATCTGGAATTTGTTTATCAAACATATCTAAGTGGTTAGTTCATAAGGAAATTTGGCTCAATATTGGTATGACACATTACCTGATTTAGTGATTGGTACTTACTGACTATTGAAAGGACCACAACACTAAAATCAAATAAGTTCCAACCACTTTTGAAGTAGTGCTGTCTTAAGGCCAGTATTTTTATGACACATTCCGCCGTAAATACAGCCACAAAAAAATAGTTGATTTTATTAAGAACTTCCTTGGTGCCTTCCTGGTTATTTTCTGCCATCATAACAACCATGTTTAGGCAGATCAAAATCACAACGATGATGTCAAATGCTGTGTGCTCTACAATATCAAACAGCAATCCCAGGAATGCATTCTGTGGAGAGAACAAGAAATGCTTGATCCTGCTTCCAGGACCCAGCCTGCCTTCAAAAATAATCAGTAATTTGTGCTTAGAAAAAGAATTTAAGGTACTATAAATTTAAGAATAAGCTACTAAAAGTATTTTTAGGTGATTTCTTTAGATCTTCAGTGAAAACTCACAGTACTTGGCTAAGTATATTTAGGCATCAAGCAAGAACATTGGCATGAATGTATATATATATGTGTATATATATATATATTTCAGGAAAACATCCAGAGTACATTGTGATTCCTCTTTTAATAGAAATACTCATTGAAGCAGATATTTTACTATAAGCAATTCAAATTCAAATGTCATAAGCAAGAAAAACTCTGAATAGTTACTATGAAAATCCAGGCCTGGAAATAAATTTAAGAAACCAAAAGAAATAAAGCATAAGATTACTTAAAAGCAAATAACTGCCATGGAGCATGCCCTGGTCTCTATTCATTCTCACCTGCAGTAATCCAACCTAGTTACAGAAGCAACGTCATGCAACCTAAGTAATCAAAAGGTAATGGCATGATTATCAAATATTTAATATGAACCTGTATAAACAGGTTGTATATTTTAATAGGTAACAAATAGGATATAAATTTCCCTAATTAATGCCCACAAAGAAAGACTCTTTTAGGGGGAATTAAGAAAGAGTAAAATGTAAATACTACATTGAATAAAGAAGATGATGGGCTCTAATGCAGAGTTTATTTCCCTGTGCCTGGGCTAGTGAGTTCAAATATGGTCACCATTGTTGTATCTTCTGTCATGTTCTACTTAAGATGGTCTCACCGATGGTCTTGGGATGGGTTTTTGAGGTTTCTTGGATCCAAGCTTTTTTAAGGCATTATAGTACTTTTTCTGTTCCTCAGTCAGAAATAGATCTTTTCCACCTAAGTAAAGGGAAAGAATATAGTTGTTCAGCTGAAGTTTAAGCAGTTCCCTAAAGAAATACCAGCAAATTTCTGTAAAAAAGAGTAAGTTACAGCTGTCCTGAGTGGGACCTAAGAGAACACAGAGACAAACTGTGTCTTCACCATTTCTCCTTTTCACCTTGATCTTTGAAACACCGTACTGGAAAGAGCTGATCTGGGTTTGATCCTGAAAGTCTAGTCTAGGCAGTGTTCCCAAGTCAGTTCCCTCAGTGAGAGCCTTTCTGAAGTTTTACAAATCTATTTCATATTTTAAAAATTACATATGATTCATCAGGAAGGGAAATACTTTCTATTTTTGGGGAAGGTAGAAAGAAAAGTGTATTGATGGACTAGTAGGTAAATGGAGGATAATGGGACCCAGTTCTACAGGGGGTTCCTGACAATGAATTTCTTATTCTCATCTACACCCCCAGATTATTTATCCCCATCTACACCCCCTGCAGTACTTAGCAATCCCTTTGAACCCAGGATTCAGAAACCATTGATCAATCATAAAAGGGGCAAGGAAAGCCACCATTTTTTATTGGACGTGGCAGGGGAACATATTCATCAAAGATGAGGAAAAGGCTGAGGTATTTAACACCTTCTTTACCTCAGTTTTCAACAGTAAGACATGTCCTGAGGGCAGCTGTCTTCTGGGGCTTGTAGAAAGAGATAAGAAGCTGAATAGTCCCCCTGTAATCCAGGAGGAAACAGTTTGCGACCTGCTGAGCCACTTGGATCCTCACAATTCTATGGGAGGAGACAGGATCCACCCAAGGGTGATGAGGGAGCTGGTGGAAGAGCTCACCAAGCCACTCTCCATCGTTTCCCAACGGCCCTGGCTCTCTGGGGAAGTCCCAGATGATTGGAAGTTGGCAAATGTCACAAGAATCCACAAGAAGGGCCAGAAGGAGGACCCGTGAAACTACATGCCTGTCAGCCTGAGTTCAGTGCCTTCAAGGTTATGGAGCAGATCATCCTGAGTGCAATCACACAGCACCTACAGGATGGACAAGGGATCAGACCCAGCCAGCACGGGTTTAGGAAGGGCAAGTCATGTCTGACCAACCTCATCTCCTTTTATCATCAGGTGTCCCACCTGGATGGATGAGGGGCAGGCTGTGGATGTGTCTATCTGGACTTCAGCAAAGCCTTTGACACCATCTCCCACAGTACACTCCTGGAAAAGCTGCAGCCCAGGGCTTGGACAGGGCACTCTGTGCTGGGTTAGGAACTGGCTGGAGGGCCGGGCCCAGAGAGTGCTGGTGAATGGGGCTGCATCCAGTTGGGATCCAGTCACCAGTGATGTCCCCCAGGGATCAGTGCTGGGCTCAGTCCTGTTTAACATCTTTATTAGGTGAGGGGATTGAGTCCATCACTAGCAAATTTGCAGACGACACCAAGCTGGGGGTGAGTGTCGATCAGCTGGAAGGCAGGAGGGCTCTGCAGAGGGACCTGGATAGACTGGAGAGTTGGGCTGATTCCAGTGGGATGAGGTTCAACAAGGCCAAGTGCCAGGTCCTGCACTTTGGCCACAACAACTCCTGCAGCGCTACAGGCTGGGCACAGAGTGGCTGGAGAGCAGCCAGGAGGAAAGGGACCTGGGGGTGCTGATTGACAGGAGGCTGAAGGTGAGCCAGCAGTGTGCCCAGGGGGCCAAGAAGGCCAATGGCATCCTGGCCTGCATCAGGAACAGTGTGGCAGCAGGAGCAGGGAAGTGATTCTTCCTCTGTACTTGGCACTGGGGAGGCCACACCTTGAGTATTGTGTTCATTTCTGGGCTCCTCAGTTCAGGAAGGACATTGAGGTGCTGGAGCAGGTCCAGAGAAGAGCAACCAGGCTGGTGAAGGGAGTTGAACACAAATCCTATAAGGAGAGGCTGAGGGAGATGGGGTTGTTTAGTCTGGAGAGCAGGAGGCTCGGGAGAGACTTCATCATTCTCTACAACTACCTGAGAGGAGGTTGTAGCCAGAAGGGGGTTGGTCTCTTCTCCCAGGCAACTATCAGTAAGATAAGAGGGCACAGTCTTAAGCTCTGCCAGGGGAGGTTTAGGTTAGATGTTAGGAAGAAATTCTTTACAGAGAGGGTAATCAGGCACTGGAATGGGCTGCTCAGGGAAGAGGTGGATTCTCTGTCCCTGGAGGTTTTTAAGATGAGACTGGATGTGGCACTTAGTGCCATGGTCTAGTAACCACAGTGGTGTTTGATCAAGGGTTGGACTTAATCACAGAATCATTTAATCAGCCAGGTTGGAAAGGACTTCTGAGATCATCAAGTCCAACCCTTGATCCACTACGGACATGGTTGATGATCTCAGAGGTCTTTTCCAACCCATCTGATTCTATGATTCTACTCTATGATACAAGGAAATTGCTAAAAAACTTGAGGAAAAGGGGATTCCTCTTTCCAAAACTTGGCTTAAAATGTTATTACTTTAAATTTATCCAGTTAAACAGTTATTTTAAAATGTTAGACATCTGCATGTCAAACCAGCATTCACTTAAATTGGGATTACAGGAGACTCTGAGTTAGCTCCAGTAGTACTTATCTTTTTCCTTTGTTGGTTAAAATTGTTGATAACCACTCCAACAAAAAGGTTCAGCATGAAGAAAGATCCAAAAATAATGAAAACCACAAAGTATGAGTACATGTGTAAGCGTGCTTCAAACTTTGGCTGTTCATTGTTCTGTTAAAAAAAGTCAAACCAGAAAATAATATTGGTAAAAATGAGATAGTCACAGCTTTACCATTTCCAATTTATAATAACAGATCTTTTTATTGTCATGAAAGATAAATTATTTCCATGCATTTAAATCTTTACCTGGATGTACAAGCAGAACCACTGTCTTGGTCTATCTTGCTACTGATTGTAAAGATAATGACAAACAGAGCTATAGAGACAAATCCAGCTTTAGCAAATTTTTAAGTAATAAATAACCAGTTCCAATCAGAAGGGATCAGCTCAAGCTCAACATAATGTTGAACTGCCATCCTCTTGAATGCTATCCCAGACAAGGGGCAATTCTAAAGCCCCAGCTCACTCAGATCAGTCCTACAAGGAACAATCCTGTTAATCAGCAGCTACTTCACTACAGTCAAGAGCACTGAGACTGAATGAGTGAGAAAAATGTAAATCAGGTAAACACAGAGAAGTTAAAACACACTGTCCTGGGAAGAGAGTGAGGAACAGCACAGGCAGATAGGGAAGAAATAGTGAGGATGTCAAGCAGAGGGAAGAGAAACTCCTGAAATAACTGCTCTAGCTGCATGCTGCTTCAATTCTCCTGTTCATGTTTGAAAAGGGAGAAAATTTGCACAGTCCCTTCAAGACCTTCAGTATTGTGTTTCCAAAAGAGACTTGCACAAAACTTGCAACACCTTCCCCTCTGCATTCCTGACACAGCAGGCTTTTGTTTGGTGTCACTCAACTTTGACTTGTTTCTCCTGTCTAATTTCCAGATTTTTGGTTCTCCAAGGGTTATTGTTTCACTGTGCAGTTTGATGCATTCAACCACTTGTATTTTTGCTTTGATATTGCAAATAAAGATGAAAAGGTAATTGCATGGATGGGAAAGGGAAGAAGAAAAGGGAAAACAACTTAAACCTTATTGTAGTGACATACCCCCCGTGAATCCACTGCTGCATACATAATCTCCATCCAACCTTTAAAAGTTGCCTGAAAAAAATGCATTATTAAGTTTGTTATAGCTAAGAAAATAAAAAGAGGTATAGCTAATATAAATGTGTTGATAGTTGTGGTAAATGAGCAGTTTGCTATAAAAAATGTTTATAATTTCTAAAGATCTGCTTGGAAGTATCAATGGAGTTTAGTAAAGAAAAAAAAAGAACTTGCTGAAAATTAAACAAAAACAAACAAGCAAATAAAAATATTTCCTAAAAACAACAACAACAACAAAATCATGATGCTTGTGAAAAGTGTCTTAAATTCTTGTTAAATTAAGGGTGTTTTGTAAAAAAAAAAAAAAAATTGGCAAAACTTTCAGCTTAGCTTGCAAATATAATATGAAAGGATAAAAACAATTTCTTAGCTCACAGCAGACAATTCCTTCCTGCAATTTTTAGCAACTCTGCAGAATGATAAAACACTTTGGATGATCCAGGACATAGAACTTCATCTAAAGATGATACAGGGATAACATCCAATTTAAAACATGCCTTTCTCTCCTTTGTTGTGGTGTTAGGGAGCTGATTAAATTAGTATCCCAATCCTTCATGACTTCTACAGGAAAAGAAAATATAAACAAACTGTGCCCTGATTTTCTTTCTCATCCACTCTGAACTAGACAAAATGAGAATAGTTTTAATTCAGTAACCTGCAGAATATTTCAGGCTTAGTGTGTTAATCAAAATGAAAACAAAACTGAAAAGCCATGAAAGAGAGTTCTTGATTTTAACACAAGCTTGCACATGCTCAGGTGTTCTTTAGGAGGAACTGAGCAGGTCACCAATAAGGAACATGTATATGGAAGTTAAAAAAAAATCCCCAGTTCCCATGGGATAAACAGAAGCATAGTGGTGTCCCATGGTTGGGCTGCTCAACCCATTTCCTTGAAGAAACCAAAACTGAGAATGTTTTTATGGAACTTACCACTTGGAGCAGAGCCAAGTATCCCATCCAAACATTATCAAAGTTTACAGGATAATTTGTCCAATTTCCACCATAGGAATCACAATCACTTTTGTTATTAATGAGACTGATATCTCCTTCCTGGAGAATGCATTTTGAAAATCTTTTCCCAAACCATTTTACTCCTAGAATGTTAAATAGGAGCCAAAAGACAATGCAGACGAGCAAAACGTTGAAGATTGAGGGGATGGCTCCGAGGAGTGCATTGACAACAACCTGAAGGAAATGAATGAAAATAATAATGCATTTTATGTTGTCATTTTCTTAAAAATCTTCAAATGAAGCCATTGCAAAATATTCCCACAGACCCCCAATACCTTTACCTTTATCCCTTCAAATCTTGACAAAGCTCGTAGAGGCCTCAATGCTTTAAGAGTCCTGAGAGATTTCAGGCCACTCCCAGAGGAACAGGGATCTTTGGAATCAGGATTTGGTCCCCAGGAAACAAATGACAGCTGTGTTCATAGAATGGGGGCTGGGGTTATTAAATAGTAAACAAAATTTCCCTTGTTTGTGTTAGCAAACAATTATTACCTGAATGTTATAATATCTTTGACCAGTAATTCAAATTAAGAAAATGCACGTTCCAAGTTATTGTAATATAATTTTACTTCATTCGTTTCTAATATATGAAAACAAATTGGGTTTCCTTCATTCTAATTAAAAATGGGGTTTTCCTGTTTGTTTTTTTTTCTTTTTGAAATCCAGTTCATACAGTTTTTTTGATAGCTAATATGATAACCAAGTTGCTAATTATGGTACTCTGATACACTGCCAGACCAGAAAGGATTTTCATCACCAAAGATGGTGATGTGGAAACAAAAATTATTTTTAAAAATTTGTCCAATATTTTAAATTTTTCTAAGAGAAAAAAATTAAATTAAAATGTTAGAAAAAATTTTTTGTAATTAGGGATTTTTTTGACTGTTCATGATTTGTCTTTTCTCTCCTAGTTGAAATTCTTACATCGTTGTCCAACCATTGGATCTTTTCATGCTTTTCCTCTGATTTGGACAGCACTGCTATTAAGATTAGAAAACCATAATTGATAAAGTTATGCTACATGTTCTTTATAAATAGACAGAAGAGATGATATCTAATAAAAGTTTCTTCAACAACTTCTGATTACTACCAAAAATTTCCATTTAAATTTTCCTAAAGTCTCTCTGGATTGCAGGTTTTTCAGCTTTTGGAAACTGTCTTTCCCACCTGCAGTTATTCGTGATAAGAATTTGCATGTAGTTAAGCAGGTAGAAAATGTCAAAAATCAAAATGTATGAGCAGTTGAATATATTACTTACACATACAATGACAAAGTCAAGCAAACACCAGCAATTTGTGAAGTAACTGTGCAATCCATAAGCTACCCATTTCAGAAGCATCTCCATCACAAAGATGTAGGTAAATATTTTGTCAGCATAATCTAGGATCATTTTCACTGTTTTTCTCTTGTGCAGGTGAATATCTTCAAATGCCTGGAATTTCAGAATTCAGTTTTAAAACAGGTTAGTATCTGTATGGAAAATTATTTTTAAGTTGCATAAGACTACACAGTTTGTCTGATTACAACCATTTCATATTAAATTATGGGTAACCACCACTTCGTTTTATACTTAAAAGTAAAAAATTGGCAAGAAATTTTAGACTCTCTTCTAAACCCCAGGTTTAGCCTCGTAACTAACACACAAGTGTATGAAGAACTATGTTCCCTGAAAAACTACAATTCTATATATTTAAATCCATATATATATAAAAATATCCAAGTGGGAGAAAGCCTTATAAATTTTAGGCAATTCTTCCCTGCGGGAAGAAATGTCAGAGTAGAAAAACAATTAAATACTATTTTCTTTACTGACAACAATAAATTCAAACTTTAAGAAAATAAATGCAATTTACCAGTGCTGCGCTGCTCAGTACTATCACAAAAATCATAAAATATTCAAACCCGCTGTGATTAACAATTCTGTAGCAGGTTTTCCTGAAGTTCCACCAAGTTCTGCCTGGAAACTTAGTGATATCCACTACACAACATGGGAAACATTTACCACAGTCTGAAAAGAGAAAGAACAGTCTATTGGTTCCATGGAAAATGCTGAGACATGGAATTAAAAAACTATAAGACATCTTAGAGAGAGCTTCTACAGACTAGAGAAAGAATGTGCACTTTTACCTATGAGGTGATGCTATGGTTGAAATGATCTAAAGATAAAGAAAAGAAAAAACTTGTATGCCATGATCTCTTTTATTAGAGTAACTCATACATGGATAAGAAAGAGCATTGGTTTTGTGCCCTTGTGCAGAAAGGCTTGTGGGCACCAAAAAAAAAAAAAAAAAGCACCTTTACTTTCATATACGTTTATTATCTGCATTTCTTCTTTTTGTTTGAAAAGAGATATTACATTAGTTAATTATTATTTTTACTGATCATTTAACTTTCTTGCACTGCAGAGACATTACAACTACACTCCCTGTTCACTGCTTTCCACCAGAAACACTCCATGAATCTGTAAAGGCAGCAGGATTGAACCATGAGAGTCAACGGAGTCTAAGGAGATGTTCGGGTAATCAAAGGTAAATGTCAACACTGGGATGAGCAGAAAAACAGATTCTGCTAATTTAGACATGTTCCAAGTGAATATTTTTCAACACTGGTTCATTTGGTGTTAGCACAATACAAAAAGATTCCTACTTCCTGCAAAACAGTCCTTAGGCAGGTGTGAGTTTTTGGTCTGGGAAACCATCTCCAGACCAACAGCTGGATCCACAGTGCTGGCTTCAGAAAAGCTACAAGCAGCATCACATTTCTGTGTGGGAGAAAAAGAAAGAGGAGAACTTACTTGCTTTTCATTAATAAGGTTAACAAGCCTAATATAAATGAAAATTATCATACCCCCACCCCCTCCCCAAAAGAATTCTGCAGTCTATAAATTATCTTATGGTTGCTGAACTATCAAATTAAAACTACTACAAATAATAGGACAGAAAAAGTCAATGCCTACTTTTGTTTCCATGGTTTTAAGTTAATAAGTTTCTTGGTTTCTTCTACTCGTCTAAACAGGACATGCAGGGACAAAAAGACTTTCTTATGCTACAACTTTGGAGAAAAGTCTGACTTCTTCAGGCCAATCCAATTCTCTTTTCATTTTCAGAGGTACAAACCATGTCTCAAAAGGCTTGATGATGGAAAGGCCTGGCAGGTTAGAAATGTGTGTATGGTCCTGCAATGGGTTTCTGCTGCTGGGTTTTGGTATCTGGAGGGGGTGCGGTAGGGGGGGCTACAGGGGTGTGGTTTTTTAGAAGCTGCCAGAAGCTTCCTCTGTCTCTTGGAGCCAATGCCAGCCGGCTCCAGGACAGACTCCTGCCGCTGGCCAAGGCCAAGCCAGACAGGGGTGACAGTAACCCCTCTGTGTGATAACATATTTAAGAACGTTGAAGGAATTCCAGCTAGAGAAGAGTGGAGTGAGGGAGTGTTAGTAATAAATTTAAGTACTATCCCCACTTCGAGTCTGTTTTGCCGCTGAAGGTAATCAGTGAATGACCTCTCCCAGCTCTTACCTCAACTCATGAATCTTTAGCTGGTTTTTTTTCGCTCTCCTTTGTCCAGGGAGAGTGAGAGACCTGCTTTAGTGGGTACCTGATATCTGACCACAGTCAACCCACTACAGGTCTACAGACCACAAAGAACTGTAATTACTGGTAGGTAACTTAGGAAACTAAAGACAGTAAGGAAATCAAGTATAAGGAAAAAAAATAAAGGCAGCTATCAGCAATAATGTGTAAGTGCCCTGTACAGCATGGAAAGGGAAGGCATGAGGACATATATAAGAATGGGAAGCCAGAAGAAGGGAGAATTTCCTCTTCCTCAACAGCCATGATGCTCTACACTAATCTAAGGTCATATGGAATCTTCACCATATACAAAAATGCAATTATTTACATAAATTGGCACTGTAATGTTTTCAATATTATTTTTAAATATAAGTATATTTCAATAATGTATAACAAACAAAAAGTCTAGCAACCGTGCCTAAAACCAGAAATGCTAATGGAGTTAGACTTTTGGGGGCAGTAATCCAGAAAGATGCTGAACTTCCATTGAATTTTCTGGATCATTGGAGGCAAGTCATGATTCTCCACCTTTTTTGATATGGAACTGTACTGTATTAGAATATTAGAATGAGCTGGGTTTCTATACTAGAAAAAGCATGGTTGTTTAGGGAACCATTTCGAGAGAGCACATTTTTGCATCCAAGAATGACAGCAAACAGAATTATCCAGAGAAACTAATAGCACCTCTCAGGCATGCATAAAGTAAGTGAGGTTCTTGGTTAGTTTCTGTTTACTTATTTTGTACAAAATAATACATGAAGTTACACCATTATCCATGGCTATTGGTGAGAGACAAACCTCCATGTTATTACTGCCTCTGGAAAGATGTGCCACCTCCATAGGGATTACACTTGCTACTCTTCAGAAAATCCCAACCTGTCCTGCCATTGCTGAGTGGGAGAACAGCTGTGACAGTTAGCATCTCTAGCATATTCCAAAAGATGATAAAGGTAGAATTACCTCTTTTTGCTCTTGCTTTTCATGTGTTACTGTGAAAACATGTACAGTTTCAGGAGTGCCAGAAATCTGACTGAAGCTGCCTGAACTCCGCTGCTGTTCTCCATCTC
>NW_026087784.1:0-31874 GCF_022539395.1 Myiozetetes cayanensis | reverse complement strand
AAAATGACCACAGGTAACCCCCCCGGTGACCAGAAAAGGACACAAATGACCTCAGGTAACCTCCCCGGTGACCCCAGATTACCCCAAATGACCTCAGGTAACCCACTCCGTGCTTTCAGGTGACCCCCGCAGTGACCCCAAATGACCTCAGGTAACCCCCGGTGACTCCTGGGGACCCCAAATGACCTCACGTAACCCCCCCGGTGACGCCTGGTGACCCCAAATGACCTCAGGTAATTCCCAAGGTGACCCGAGGTGACCCCCTCGGTGACCCAAAATGACCTCAGGTAACCCCCCCGGTGACCACAAATGGCCCCAAATCACCTCAGGTAACCCCCCCGGTGACCCCTGGTGACCCCCTCTGTGACCCCAAATGACCTAAGGTGACCCCCGGTGACCCCTGGTGACCCCAAATGACCTCAGGTCACCCCCTCGGTGACCACAAAACGACCCAAATGACCTCAGGTAACCCCCCCGGTGACCCCAGGTTACCCCAAATGACCTCAGGTAACCCCCCCGGTGACCCCAGGTGACCCCTTCCGGTGACCCCAAGTGACCTCAGGTAACCCCCTTGGTGACCCCAGGAGACCCAAAATGACCTCAGGTAACCCTTACGGTGAGCATAGGTGACCCCAGGTGACCCCAAATAACCTCAGGTAACCCTTCCGATGATACAAGGTGACCCCATTGGTAACCCCAAATGACCTCAGGTAACCCCCTTGGAAACCCCAGGTGACCCCAAATGACCTGATGTAACCACCCCGGTGACGCCAGGTGGCCGCAAATGACCTCAGGAATCCACCCCGGTGACCAGAGGTGACCCCCCCGGTGACCTCAAATGACCTCAGGTACCCCCCCCCGGTGACCCCAGGTGACCCCAAATGACTTCAGGTAACCCCCCGGTGACCACAAAAGGCCTCCAATGACGCAGGTAACCCCCCCGGTGACCCCAGGTGACCCCCCGGTGACCCCAAATGAACTATGGTAACCCCCCCGGTGACGCCAGGTGACCCCAAATGACCTCAGGTAATCCCCTTGGGGACCCCAGGTGACCCCAAATGACCTGATGTAACCCCCCCGGTGACCCCAGGTGAACCCAAATGACCTCAGGTAACCCCCCCAGTGACCACAAAAGGACCAAAATGACCTCAGGTAACCCCCCCGGTGACCCCAGGTTACCCCAAATGACCTCAGGTAACCCCCCCGGTGACCCCAGGTGACCCCCCCCGGTGACCCCAAATGACCTCAGGTAACCCCCTTGGTGACGCCAGGTGACGCCAAATGACATCAGGTAACCCTTCCAGTGATCCCAGGTGACCCCATTGGTGACCACAAATGACCTCAGGTCCCCCCCTCGGTGACTTCAGGTGACCCAAAATGACCTGATGTAACCCCCCAGGTGACGCCAGGTGACCCCAAACGACCTCAGGTAACCCCCTTGGGGACCCCAGGTGACCCCAAATGACCTGATGTAACCCCCCCGGTGACGCCAGGTGGCCGCAAATGACCTCAGGAAACCCCCCCGGTGACCCTCGGTGGCACCCCAGGTGACCCCAAATAACCTCAGGTAACCCCCCCGGTGACCACAAAAGGCCCAAAATGACCTCAGGTAACCCCCCCGGTGACCCCAAGTGACCCCCCTGGTGACCCCAAATGAACTACGGTAACCCCCTCGGTGACGCAAGGTGACGCCAAATGAACTCAGGTAACCCCCCCGGTGACCAGAGGTGACCCCCATGGGTGTCCCCAAAAGGCCACAAATAACCTCAGGTACCCCCCCGGTGACCCCAGGTGACCCCAAATGACTTCAGGTAACCCCCCCGGTGACCACAAAAGGAACCCAATGACCTGAGGTAACCCCCCCGGTGACCCCAGGTGACCCCAAATGACCTCAGGTAACCCCCCCGGTGACCACAAAAGGCACCCAATGACCTCAGGTAACCCCACCGGTGACCTCAGGCGACCTCCCCGGTGACCCCAAATGACCTCAGGTCACCCCCCCGGTGACTCCTGGTGACCCCAAATGACCTCAGGTAACCCCAATGGTGACGCCAGGTGGCCCCAAATGACCTCAGGTAATTCCCAAGGTGACCCGAGGTGACCCCCCCGGTGACCCCAAATGACCTCAGGTGACCCCCGGTGACCACAAAAGGCCCTAAATCACCGCAGAAAACCCCCCCAGGTGACCAAAAAAGGTCCCAAATGACCTCAGGTAACCCCCGGTGACCCCTGGTGACCCCACTGGTGACCCCAAATGACCTCAGGTGACCCCTTCGGTGACCCCAGGTGACCCCAAATGACCTCAGGTAACCCTCCTGGTGACCCCAGGTTACCCCAAATGACCTCAGGTAACCCCCCAGGTGACCCCAGGTGACCCCCCCCGGGGACCCCAAATGACCTCAGGTAACCCCGTTGGTGACCCCAGGTGACTCCAAATGATTTCAAGTAACCCTTCCTGTGATCCCAGGTGACCCCATTGGTGACCCCAAATGACCTCAGGTGACCCCCTCGGTGACCCCAGGTGACCCAAAATGACCTCAGGTAACCCCCCCGGTGACGCCAGGTGACCCCAAATGACCTCAGGTTACCCCCTTGGGGACCCCAGGTGACCCCAAATGACCTGATGTAACCCTCCCGGTGACGCCAGGTGGCCGCAAATGACCTCAGGAAACCCCCCCGGTGACCCTCGGTGACACCCCAGGTGACCCCAAATAACCTCAGGTAACCCCCTCTCGGTGACCCCAAGTGACCCCCTCGGTGACCCCAAATGAACTTTGGTAACCCCCTGGTGACGCCAGGTGACGCCAAATGACCTCAGGTAACCCCCCCGGTGACCCCAGGTGACCCCAAATGACTTCAGGTAACCCCCCCGGTGACCACAAAAAGACCCAAATGACCTCAGGTGACCCCCCCGGTGACGCCAGGTGACCCCAAATGACCTCAGGTAATTCCCAAGGTGACCCGAGGTGACCCCCCCGGTGACCCAAAATGACCTCAGGTAACCCACCCGGTGACCACAAAAAGACCCAAATGACCTCAGGTAACCCCCCCGGTGACCCCAGGTTACCCCAAATGACCTCAGGTAACCACCTTGTTGACCACAGGTGACCCCAAATGACCTCAGGTAACACTTCCGGTGATCCCAGCACACCCCACTGGTGACCACAAATGACCTCAGGTGACCCCCTCGGTGACCCCAGGTGACCACAAATGACCTCAGGTACCCCCCCGGTGACCTCCAGATGACCCCAAATGACATCAGGTAACCCCCCCGGTGACCCCAGGTGACCCCAAATGACTTCAGGTAACCCCCCCGGTGACCACAAAAGGCACCCAATGACCTCAGGTAACCCCCTCGGTGACCTCAGGTGACCCCCCCGGTGACCCCAGGTGACCACAAATGACCTCAGGTAACCCCCCCGGTGACCCTAGGTTACCCCAAATGACCTCACGTAACCCCCCCGGTGACCACAAAAGGACCCAAATGAGCTCAGGTAACCCCCCCGGTGACCCCAGGTTACCCCAAATGACCTCAGGTAACTCCCCAGGTGACCCCAGGTGACCCCCTCCTGTGACCCCAAATGACCTCAGGTAACCCTGTTGGTGACCACAGGTGACCCAAAATGACCTCAGGTAACCCTTCCGGTGAACCCACGTGACCCCATTGGTGACCCCAAATGACCTCAGGTGACTCCCCTTGGTGACCCCAGGTGACCCAAAATGACCTCAGGTAACCCTTTAGGTGACCCCAGGTGACCCCAAATGAGCTCAGGTAACCCTTCCGGTGATCCCAGGTGACCACATTGGTGACCCCAAATGACCTCAGGTGTCCCCCCCGGTGACCCCAGGTGACCCCAAATGACCTCAGGTACCCTACCCTGTGACCCCAGGTGACCCCAAATGACCTCAGGTAACCCCCCCGGTGACCACCAAAGGACCCAAATGACCTCAGGTAACCCCCCCGGTGACGCCAGGTGACCCCAAATGACCTTAGGTAACCCCCCCTGTGACCCGAAGTGACCCCCCTGGGTGACCCCAAAGGCCACAAATAACCTCAGGTACCCCCCCCGGTGACCCCAGGTGATCCCAAATGACTTCAGGTAACCCCCGTTGACCACAAAAGGCACCCAATGACCTCAGGTAACCCCCCCGGTGACCTCAGGCGACCCCCCCGGTGACCCCAAATGACCTCAGGTAACCCCCCCGGTGACTCCTGGTGACCCCAAATGACATCAGGTAACCCCAATGGTGACGCCAGGTAACCCTAAATGACCTCAGGTAATTCCCAAGGTTACCCGAGGTGACCCCCCCGGGTGACCCCAAATGACCTATGGTAACCCCCGGTGACCAAAAAAGGCCCCAAATCACCTCAGGAAACCCCACAGGTGACCAAAAAAGGCCCCAAATGACCTCAGGTAACCCCCTCGAGTGACCCCTGGTGACCCCCCCTTTTTAACCCCAAATGACGTCAGGTAACCCCCCAGGTGACCCCTGGTGACCCCAAATGACCTCAGGTAACTCCCACGGTGACTCCAGGTGACCCCAAATAACCTCAGGTAACTCCCCTGGTGACCACAAAAGGCCCCCAATGACCTCAGGTAACCCCCCCGGTGACCGCAGGTGACCCCCCGGTGACCCCAAATGACCTCAGGTAACCCCCTCGGTGACGCCAGGTGACCCCAAATGACCTCAGGTAACCCCTCCGGTTACCCCAGGTTATCCCACATGACCTCAGGTAACTCCCCAGGTGACCACAAAAGGACCCAAATGACCTCAGGTAACCCTTCCGGTGACCCCTGGTGACCCCAGGTGACCCCAAATGACCTCAGGTAACCCCCCAGGTGACTCCTCCGGTGACCCCAAATAACCTCAGGTAACCCCCTTGGTGACCCCAGGTGACCCAAAATGACCTCAGGTAACCCTTCCGGTGATCCCAGGTGACCCCACTGGTGACCCCAAATGACCTCAGGTAACCCCCTGGTGACTCCAGGTGACCCCAAATGACCTCAGGTAACCCCCCAGGTGATCCCAAGGTGACCCCAAATGACCTCAGGTAACCCCTCGGTGACCCCAGGTGACCCCACTGGTGACCCCAAATGACCTCAGGTAACCCTCCTCGGTGACCCCAGGTGACCCCAAATGACCTCAGGTAACTCCCCGGTGACCCCAGGTGACCCCAAATGACCTCAGGTAACCCCCTGGTGACCACAAGAGGCCCCAAATGACCTCAGGTAACCCCCCCGGTGACCCCAGGTGACCCCCGGTGACCCCAAATGACCTCAGGTAACCCCTCGGTGACGCCATTGGTGACCCCAAATGACCTCAAGTAACCCACCCGGTGACCCCAGGTGACCCCAAATGACCTCAGGGAACCCCCCTGGTGACCACAAAAGGACCCAAATGACCTCAGGTAACCCCCCCGGTGACCCCAGGTGACCCCAAATGACCTCAGGTAACCCCCCCCCCCGGGGACCCCAAATGACCTCATGTAACCTTGTGTGGTGACCCTAGGTGACCCCAAATGACCTCAGGTAACCCTTCCTGTGATCCCAGGTGACCCCATTGGTGACCCCAAATGACCTCAGGTGACCCCCTTATTGACCCCAGGTGACCCCAAATGACCTCAGGTAACCCCCCCGGTGACGGCAGGTGACCCCAAATGACCTCAGGTAACCCCCTTGGGGACCCCAGGTGACCAAATGTCCTGATGTAACCCCCCCAGTGACGCCAGGAGGACGCAAATGACCTCAGGAAACCCTCCCGGTGACCCCCGGTGACACCCAGGTGACCCCAAATAACCTCAGGTAACCCCCGGTGACCACAAAGGCCCCAAATGACCTCAGGTAACCCCCCGGTGACCCCAGGTGACCCCAGGTGACCCCAAATGAACTCACGGTAACCCCCGGTGACGCCAGGTGACCCAAATGACCTCAGGTAACCCCCGGTGACGCCAGGTGACCCCAAATGACCTCAGGTATCCCCCCCGGTGACCAGAGGTGACCCCAAATGACCTCAGGTAACCCTTCCGGTGATCCCAGGCGACCCCATTGGTGACCCCAAATGACCTCAGGTGACCCCCTCGGTGACCCCAGGTGACCCCAAATGACCTCAGGTAACCCCCTCGGTGACCCCAGGTGACCCCAAATGACCTCAGGTAACCCCCCGGTGACCCCAGGTGACCCCAAATGACCTCAGGTAACCCCCGGTGACCACAAAGGCACCCAAATGACCTCAGGTAACCCCCGGTGACCTCAGGTGACCCCAGTGACCCCAGGTGACCACAAATGACCTCAGGTAACCCCCGGTGACCCCAGGTTACCCCAAATGACCTCAGGTAACCCCCTCGGTGACCCCAGGTGACCCCAAATGACCTCAGGTAACCCCTCCGGTGACCCCAGGTTACCCCAAATGACCTCAGGTAACCCCCAGGTGACCCCAGGTGACCCCCCCGGTGACCCCAAATGACCTCAGGTAACCCCCTTGGTGACCCCAGGTGACCCAAAATGACCTCAGGTAACCCTTCCGGTGACCCCAGGTGACCCCATTGGTGACCCCAAATGACCTCAGGTGACCCCCTTGGTGACCCCAGGTGACCCCAAATGACCTCAGGTAACCCTCGGTGACCCCAGGTGACCCCAAATGACCTCAGGTAACCCTTCCGGTGATCCCAGGTGACCACATTGGTGACCCCAAATGACCTCAGGTGACCCCCTCGGTGACCCCAGGTGACCCCAAATGACCTCAGGTAACCCTACCCGGTGACCCCAGGTGACCCCAAATGACCTCAGGTAACCCCCGGTGACCACAAAAGGACCCAAATGACCTCAGGTAACCCCCCCGGTGACCCCAGGTTACCCCAAATGACCTCAGGTAACCCCCAGGTGACCCCAGGTGACCCCCAGTGACCCCAAATGACCTCAGGTAACCCCTCGGTGACCCCAGGTGACCCCAAATGACCTCAGGTAACCCCCCGGTGACCACAAAAGGCACCCAAATGACCTCAGGTAACCCCCGGTGACCTCAGGCGACCCCCGGTGACCCCAAATGACCTCAGGTAACCCCCGGTGACTCCAGGTGACCCCAAATGACCTCAGGTAATTCCCCAGGTGACCCGAGGTGACCCCCCCGGTGACCCAAAATGACCTCAGGTAACCCCTTCAGTGACCACAAATGGCCCCAAATGACCTCAGGTAACCCCCTTGGTGACCCCTGGTGACCCCAAATGACCTCAGGTAACTCCCACGGTGACTCCAGGTGACCCCAAATGACCTCAGGTAACCCCCCGGTGACCACAAAGGACCCCAAATGACCTCAGGTAACCCCCGGTGACCCAGGTGACCCTAAATGACCTCAGGTAATTCCCAAGGTTACCCGAAGTGACCCCCCCGGGTGACCCCAAATGACCTCAGGTAACCCCTTCAGTGACCACAAAAGGCCCCAAATGACCTCAGGTAACCCCTTGAGTGACCCCAGGTGACCCCAAATGACCTCAGGTAACTCCCACGGTGACTCCAGGTGACCCCAAATAACCTCAGCTAACTCCCCTGGTGACCACAAAAGGCCCCCAATGACCTCAGGTAACCCCCCCGGTGACCGCAGGTGACCCCCCCGGTGACCCCAAATGACCTCAGGTAACCCCTCGGGTGACGCCAGGTGACCCCAAATGACCTCAGGTAATTCCCAAGGTGACCCGAGGTGACCCCCCCGGTGACCCCAAATGACCTCAGGTAACCCCCGGTGACCACAAAGGCCCCAAATCACCGCAGGAAACCCCCAGGTGACCAAAAAAGGCCCCAAATGACCTCAGGTAACACCCCTTGGTGACCCCTGGTGACCCCCGGTGACGTCAAATGACCTCAGGTGACCCCCTCGGTGACTCCAGGTGACCCCAAATGACCTCAGGTAACCCCTCCGGTTACCCCAGGTTACCCCACATGACCTCAGGTAACCCCCCCGGTGACCACAAAAGGACCCAAATGAGCTCAGGTAACCCCCCCGGTGACCCCAGGTTACCCCAAATGACCTCAGGTAACCCCCCAGGTGACCCCAGGTGACCCCCTCTGGTGACCTCAAAGAACCTCAGGTAACCCCCTTGGTGACCCCAGGTGACCCAAAATGACCTCAGGTAACCCTTCCGGTGATCCCAGGTGACCCCCCCCGGTGACCCTAAATGACCTCAGGTAACCCCCTTGGTGACCCCAGGTGACCCCAAATGACATCAGGTAACCCTTCCGATGATTCCAGGTGACCCCATTGGTGACCCCATATGACCTCAGGTGACCCCCTCGGTGACCGCAGGTGACCCAAAATGACCTGATGTAACACCCCCTGGTCACGCCAGGTGACCACAAATGACCTCAGGTAACCCCCTTGGGGACCCCAGGTGACCCCAAATGACCTGATGTAACCCCCCCGGTGACGCCAGGTGGCCGCAAATGACCTCAGGAAACCCCCCCGGTGACGCCCGGTGACACCCCAGGTGACCCCAAATAACCTCAGGTAACCCCCCGGTGACAACAAAAGGCCCCCAATGACCTCAGGTAACCCCCCCGGGGACCCCAAGTGACCCCCCTGGTGACCCCAAATGAACTACGGTAACCCCCGGTGACGCCAGGTGACGCCAAATGAACTCAGGTAACCCCCCCGGTGACCAGAGGTGACCCCCATGGGTGTCCCCAAAGGCCACAAATAACCTCAGGTACCCCCCCCGGTGACCCCAGGTGACCCCAAATGACTTCAGGTAACCCCCCCGGTGACCACAAAAGGAACCCAATGACCTGAGGTAACCCCCCCGGTGATGCCAGGTGACCCCAAATGACCTCAGGTAATTCCCAAGGTGACCCGAGGTG
Organism: Myiozetetes cayanensis; assembly: GCF_022539395.1. Classification (NCBI taxonomy): domain Eukaryota; kingdom Metazoa; phylum Chordata; class Aves; order Passeriformes; family Tyrannidae; genus Myiozetetes; species Myiozetetes cayanensis. The sequence continues at coordinate 23,025 of NW_026087784.1, read as the reverse complement.
ACCCCCTTGGTGACCCAAAATGACCTCAGGTAACCCCCCGGTGACCACAAAAGGCCCCAAATCACCTCAGGAAACCCCCAGGTGACCAAAAAAGGCCCCAAATGACCTCAGGTAACACCCCCTGGTGACCCCTGGTGACCCCATTGGTGACCCCAAATGACCTCAGGTGACCCCCTCGGTGACCCCAGGTGACCCCAAATGACCTCAGGTAACCCCTCCGGTTACCCCAGGTTACCCCAAATGACCTCAGGTAACCCCCTGGTGACCACAAAGGCACCCAATGACCTCAGGTAACCCCCGGTGACCTCAGGCGACCTCCCGGTGACCCCAAATGACCTCAGGTCACCCCCGGTGACTCCTGGTGACCCCAAATGACCTCAGGTAAGCCCCCCGGTGACGCCAGGTGGCCCCAAATGACCTCAGGTAATTCCCAAGGTGACCCGAGGTGACCCCCGGTGACCCAAAATGACCTCAGGTAACCCCCGGTGACCACAAAGGCCCTAAATCACCTCAGAAAACCCCCAGGTGACCAAAAAGGCCCCAAATGACCTCAGGTAACCCCCGGTGACCCCTGGTGACCCCCTGGTGACCCTAAATGACCTCAGGTGACCCCTCGGTGACCCCAGGTGACCCCAAATGACCTCAGGTAACCCCCGGTGACCCCAGGTGACCCCCGGTGACCCCAAATGACCTCAGGTAACCCCCTCGGTGACCCCAGGTGACCCCAAATGACCTCAGGTAACTCCCAAGGTGACCAGGTGACCCCAGGTGACCCCAAATGACCTCAGGTAACCCCCGGTGACCCAAAGTGACCCCAAATGACCTCAGGTAACCCCCAGGTGACCAAAAAGGTCCCAAATGACCTCAGGTAACCCCTGTGACCCGGTGACCCCAGGTGACCCCAAATGACCTCAGGTAACCCTCCGGTGACCCCAGGTGACCCCCGGTGACCCCAAATGACCTCAGGTAACCCCCTTGGTGACCCCAGGTGACCCCAAATGACCTCAGGTAACCCTTCCGGTGATCCCAGGTGACCCCATTGGTGACCCCAAATGACCTCAGGTGACCCCCTCGGTGACCCCAGGTGACCCCAAATGACCTCAGGTAACCCCCCGGTGACGCCAGGTGACCCCAAATGACCTCAGGTAACCCCTTGGGGACCCCAGGTGACCCCAAATGACCTGATGTAACCCCCGGTGACGCCAGGTGGCCGCAAATGACCTCAGGAAACCCCCGGTGACCCTCGGTGACACCCCAGGTGACCCCAAATAACCTCAGGTAACCCCCGGTGACCACAAAAGGCCCCAAATGACCTCAGGTAACCCCCGGTGACCCCAAGTGACCCCCTGGTGACCCCAAATGAACTACAGGTAACCCCCCGGTGACGCCAGGTGACGCCAAATGACCTCAGGTAACCCCCCGGTGACCAGAGGTGACCCCATGGGTGACCCCAAAGGCCACAAATAACCTCAGGTACCCCCGGTGACCCCAGGTGACCCCAAATGACTTCAGGTAACCCCCGGTGACCACAAAAGGCACCCAAATGACCTCAGGTAACCCCCGGTGACGCCAGGTGACCCCAAATGACCTCAGGTAACTCCCAAGGTGACCCGAGGTGACCCCTGGTGACCCAAAATGACCTCAGGTAACCCCCGGTGACCACAAAGGACCCAAATCACCTCAGGAAACCCCCAGGTGACCCAAAAGGCCCCAAATGACCTCAGGTAACCCCCCGGTGACCCTGGTGACCCCCGGTGACCCCAAATGACCTCAGGTGACCCCTCGGTGACCCCAGGTGACCCCAAATGACCTCAGGTAACCCCTCCGGTGACCCCAGGTGACCCCAAATGACCTCAGGTAACCCCTCGGTGACCACAAAGGCACCCAAATGACCTCAGGTAACCCCCGGTGACCTCAGGCGACCTCCCGGTGACCCCAAATGACCTCAGGTAACCCCCTGGTGACCCCAGGTGACCCCAAATGACCTCAGGTAACCCCAATGGTGACGCCAGGTGGCCCCAAATGACCTCAGGTAATTCCCAAGGTGACCCGAGGTGACCCCCCCGGTGACCCCAAATGACCTCAGGTAACCCCCGGTGACCACAAAGGCCCTAAATCACCTCAGGAAACCCCCAGGTGACCAAAAAGGCCCCAAATGACCTCAGGTAACCCCCGGTGACCCCGGTGACCCCCTGGTGACCCCAAATGACCTCAGGTAACCCCCTCGGTGACCCCAGGTGACCCCAAATGACCTCAGGTAACCCCCGTGACCCCAGGTGACCCCAGGTGACCCCAAATGACCTCAGGTAACCCCTCGGTGACCCAGGTGACCCCAAATGACCTCAGGTAACTCCCAAGGTGACCCAGGTGACCCCAGGTGACCCCAAATGACCTCAGGTAACCCCCGGTGACCACAAAGGCCCCAAATCACCTCAGGAAACCCCCAGGTGACCAAAAAGGCCCCAAATGACCTCAGGTAACCCCCGGTGACCCCTGGTGACCCCGGTGACCCCAAATGACCTCAGGTGACCCCCTCGGTGACGCCAGGTGACCCCAAATGACCTCAGGTAACCCCTCCGGTTACCCCAGATTACCCCACATGACCTCAGGTAACCCCCCAGGTGACCACAAAAGGACCCAAATGACCTCAGGTAACCCCCCCGGTGACCCCAGGTTACCCCAAATGACCTCAGGTAACCCCCCAGGTGACCCCAGGTGACCCCCTCCGGTGACCCCAAATAACCTCAGGTAACCCCCTTGGTGACCCCAGGTGACCCAAAATGACCTCAGGTAACCCTTCCGGTGATCCCAGGTGACCCCATTGGTGACCCCAAATGACCTCAGGTGACCCGCCTTGGTGATTCCAGGTGACCCCAAATGACCTCAGGTAACCCCCCCGGTGATCCCAGGTGACCCCAAATGACCTCAGGTAACCCTTTAGGTGATCTCAGGTGACCCCATTGGTAACCCCAAATGACCTCAGGTAACCCCCGGTGACCCAAGGTGACCCCCCTGGGTGACACCAAAAGGCCACAAATAACCTCAGGTACCCCCAGTGACCCCAGGTGACCACAAATGACTTCAGGTAACCCCCTCGGTGACCACAAAAGGCACCCAATGACCTCAGGTAACCCCCCCGGTGCCCTCAGGCGACCCTCCCGGTGACCCCAAATGACCTCAGGTCACCCCCCCGGTGACACAAGGTGACCCCAAATGACCTCAGGTAACCCGAATGGTGACGCCAGGTGGCCCCAAATGACCTCAGATAACCCCCCTGGTGACCCCTTGTGACCCTCCCGGTGACCTCAAATGCCCTCAGGTGACCCCCTCAGTGACTCCAGGTGACCCCAAATGACCTCAGGTAACCCCCCCGGTGACCCCAGGTTACCCCAAATGACCTCAGGTAACCCCCCAGCTGACCCCAGATGACCCCAAATGACCTCAGGTAACCCCCGGTGACCCCAGGTGACCCCAGGTGACCCCAAATGACCTCAGGTAACCCCCCGGTGACGCCAGGTGACCCCAAATGACCTCAGGTAACTCCCAAGGTGACCCGAGGTGACCCCCGGTGACCCAAAATGACCTCAGGTAACCCCCGGTGACCACAGAAGGCCCCAAATCACCTCAGGAAACCCCCAGGTGACCAAAAAGGCCCCAAATGACCTCAGGTAACCCCCTGGTGACCCTGGTGACCCCCGGTGACCCCAAATGACCTCAGGTGACCCCCTCGGTGACCCCAGGTGACCCCAAATGACCTCAGGTAACCCCTCCGGTGACCCCAGGTGACCCCAAATGACCTCAGGTAACCCCCCGGTGACCACAAAGGACCCAAATGACCTCAGGTAACCCCCGGTGACCCCAGGTGACCCCAAATGACCTCAGGTAACCCCCAGGTGACCCCAGGTGACCCCTCGGTGACCCCAAATGACCTCAGGTAACCCCTTGGTGACCCCAGGTGACCCAAAATGACCTCAGGTAACCCTTCCGGTGATCCCAGGTGACCCCATTGGTGACCCCAAATGACCTCAGGTGACCCCCTGGTGATCCCAGGTGACCCCAAATGACCTCAGGTAACCCCCCGGTGACCCCAGGTGACCCCAAATGACCTCAGGTAACCCCTTGGTGACCCCAGGTGACCCCAAATGACCTGAGGTAACCCCCGGTGACGCCAGGTGGCCCCAAATGACCTCAGGTAACCCCGCCGGTGACCCCAGGTGACCCCCTTGGTGACCCCAAATGACCTCAGGTGACCCCTCAGTGACCCCAGGTGACCCCAAATGACCTCAGGTAACCCTCACGGTGACCCAGGTGACCCCAAATGACCTCAGGTAACCCCCGGTGACCCCAGGTGACCACAAATGACCTCAGGTAACCCCCGGTGACCACAAAGGACCCAAATGACCTCAGGTAACCCCCGGTGACCCCAGGTGACCCCAAATGACCTCAGGTAACCCCCTTGGTGACCCCAGGTGACCCCAAATGACCTCAGGTAACCCTTCCGATGATCCCAGGTGACCCCATTGGTGACCCCAAATGACCTCAGGTGACCCCCTCGGTGACCCCAGGTGACCCAAAATGACCTCAGGTAACCCCGCGGTGACGCCAGGTGACCCCAAATGACCTCAGGTAACCCCCTGGGTGACCCCAGGTGACCCCAAATGACCTGATGTAACCCCCGGTGACGCCAGGTGGCCCCAAATGACCTCAGGAAACCCCCGGTGACCCTCGGTGACACCCAGGTGACCCCAAATGACCTCAGGTAACCCCCGGTGACCACAAAGGCCCCAAATGACCTCAGGTAACCCCGTGACTCAGTGACCCCTGGTGACCCCAAATGAACTCAGGTAACCCCCCGGTGACGCCAGGTGACGCCAAATGACCTCAGGTAACCCCCGGTGACCAGAGGTGACCCCATGGGTGTCCCCAAAGGCCACAAATAACCTCAGGTACCCCCCGGTGACCCCAGGTGACCCCAAATGACTTCAGGTAACCCCCCGGTGACCACAAAGGCGACCCCAATGACCTCAGGTAACCCCCGGTGACGCCAGGTGACCCCAAATGACCTCAGGTAACTCCCAAGGTGACCCGAGGTGACCCCTTGGTGACCCAAAATGACCTCAGGTAACCCCCCGGTGACTACAGAAGGCCCCAAATCACCTCAGGAAACCCCCAGGTGACCAAAAGGCCCCAAATGACCTCAGGTAACCCCCTGGTGACCCCTGGTGACCCCCTGGTGACCCCAAATGACCTCAGGTGACCCCTCGGTGACCCCAGGTGACCCCAAATGACCTCAGGTAACCCTCCGGTGACCCCAGGTGACCCCAAATGACCTCAGGTAACCCCCGGTGACCACAAAAGGCACCCAATGACCTCAGGTAACCCCCCCGGTGACCTCAGGCGACCTCCCCGGTGACCCCAAATGACCTCAGGTCACCCCCCCGCAGTGACTCCTGGTGACCCCAAATGAACTCTGGTAACACCCCCGGTGACGCCAGGAGACCCCAAATGACCTCAGGTAATTCCCAAGGTGACCCGAGGTGACCCCCCCGGTGACCCAAAATGACCTCAGATAACCCCCGGTGACCGCAGGTGACCCCACCTTGGTGACCCCAGGTGACCCCAAATGACCTCAGGTAACCCCAGGTGACCCCAGGTGACCCCAGGTGACCCCAAATGACCTCAGGAAACCCCGTTTGTGACCCTAGGTGACCCCAAATGACCTCAGGTAACCCTTCCTGTGATCCCAGGTGACCCCATTGGTGACCCCAAATGACCTCAGGTGACCCCCTTATTGACCCCAGGTGACCACAAATGACCTCAGGTAACCCCCCCGGTGACGGCAGGTGACCCCAAATGACCTCAGGTAACCCCCTTGGTGACCCGAGGTGACCCCAAATGACCTGATGTAACCCCCCCGGTGACGCCAGGAGGACGCAAATGACCTCAGGAAACCCTCCCGGTGACCCCCGGTGACACCCCAGGTTACCCCAAATAACCTTAGGTAACCCCCCCGGAGACCACAAAAGGCCCCCAATGACCTCAGGTAACCCCCCCGGTGACCCCAGGTGACCCCCCCGGTGACCCAAAATGAACTACGGTAACCCCCCCGGTGACGCCAGGTGACCCCAAATGACCTCAGGTACCCCCGGTGACCAGAGGTGACCCCAAATGACTTCAGGTAAACACCTTGGTGACCACAGGTGACCCCAAATGACCTCAGGTAACACTTCCGGTGATCCCAGCACACCCCATTGGTGACCCCAAATGACCTCAGGTGACCCCCTCGGTGACCCCAGGTGACCACAAATGACCTCAGGTACCCCCCCGGTGACCCCCAGGTGACCCCAAATGACATCAGGTAACCCCCACGGTGACCCCAGGTGACCCCAAATGACTTCAGGTACCCCCCCCGGTGACCACAAAAGGCACCCAATGACCTCAGGTAACCCCCCCGGTGACCTCAGGTGACCCCCCCGGTGACCCCAGGTGACCAAAAATGACCTCAGGTAACCCCCCCGGTGACCCCAGGTTACCCCAAATGACCTCAGGTGACCCCCCAGGTGACCCCAGGTGACCACAAATGACCTCAGGTAACCCCTCCGGTGACCCCAGGTTACCCCAAATGACCTCAGGTAACCCCCCAGGTGACCCCAGGTGACCCCCTCCTGTGACCCCAAATGACCTCAGGTAACCCCCTTGGTGACCACAGGTGACCCAAAATGACCTCAGGTAACCCTTCCGGTGAACCCAGGTGACCCCATTGGTGACCCCAAATGACCTCAGGTGACCCCCCTTGGTGACCCCAGGTGACCCAAAATGACCTCAGGTAACCCCCCGGTGACCCCAGGTGACCCCAAATGACCTCAGGTAACCCTTCCGGTGATCCCAGGTGACCACATTGGTGACCCCAAATGACCTCAGGTGTCCACCCCGGTGACCCCAGGTGACCCCAAATGACCTCAGGTACCCTACCCTGTGACCACAGGTGACCCCAAATGACCTCAGGTAACCCCCCCGGTGACCACAAAAGGACCCAAATGACCTCAGGTAACCCCCGGTGACCCCAGGTTACCCCAAATGACCTCAGGTAACCCCCCAGGTGACCCCAGGTGACCCCCCCCGGTGACCCCAAATGACCTCAGGGGACCCCCTCGGTGACCCCTGGTGAACCCAAATGACATCAGGTAACCCTTCCGGTGACCACAAGTGACCCAATGACCTCAGGTAACCCCAGGTGACCTCAGGTGACCCCCTGGTGACCCCAAATGACCTCAGGTAACCCCCTCGGTGACTCCTGGTGACCCCAAATGACCTCAGGTAATCCTCAGGTGACCCCAGGTGACCCCAGGTGACCCCAAATGACCTCAGGTAACCCCTCAGTGACCACAAAGGCCCCAAATGACCTCAGGTAACCCGTGACCCCAGGTGACCTGACCCAGGTGACCCCAGGTGACCCCAAATGACCTCAGGTAACCCCCAGTGACCACAAAAGACCCCAATGACTTCAGGTAACCCCCCCGGTGACTCCTGGTGACCCCAAATGACCTCAGGTAATTCCCAAGGCGACCCGAGGTGACCCCCCCGGTGACCCAAAATGACCTCAGGTAACCCCTTTCAGCGACCAAAAAAGGCCCCAAATGACCTCAGGTAACCCCCTTGGTGACCCCTGGTGACCCCAAATGACCTCAGGTAACTCCCACGGTGACTCCAGGTGACCCCAAATAACCTCAGGTAACCCCCCTGGTGACCACAAAAGGCCCCCAATGACCTCAGGTAACCCCCCCGGTGACCCCAGGTGACCCCCCCGGTGACCCCAAATGACCTCAGGTAACCCCTTCGGTGACGCCAGGTGACCCCAAATGACCTCAGGAATTCCCAAGGTGACCCGAGGTGACCCCCCCGGTGACCCCAAGTGACCTCAGGTAACCCCCCCGGTGACCACAAAAGGCCCCAAATCACCTCAGGAAACCCCCCAGGTGACCAAAAAAGGCCCCAAATGACCTCAGGTAACACCCCTTGGTGACCCCTGGTGACCCCCCCGGTGACGTCAAATGACCTCAGGTGACCCCCTCGGTGACTCCAGGTGACCCCAAATGACCTCAGGTAACCCCTCCGGTTACCCCAGGTTACCCCACATGACCTCAGGTAACCCCCCCGGTGACCACAAAAGGACCCAAATGACCTCAGGTAACCCCCCCGGTGACCCCAGGTTACCCCAAATGACCTCAGGTAACCCCCCAGGTGACCCCAGGTGACCCCCTCTGGTGACCTCAAATAACCTCAGGTAACCCCCTTGGTGACCCCAGGTGACCCAAAATGACCTCGGGTAACCCTTCCGGTGATCCCAGGTGACCCCATTGGTGACCCCAAATGACCTCAGGTAACCCCCTTGGTGACCCCAGGTGACCCCAAATGACCTCAGGTAACCCTTTAGGTGATCCCAGGTGACCCCATTGGTGACCCCAAATGACCTCAGGTAACCCTCCCGGTGACCCGAGGTGACCCCAAATGACCTTAGGTAACCCCGCCGGTGACGCCAGGTGACCACAAATGACCTCAGGTAACCCCTGGTGACCCCAGGTGACCCCAAATGACCTGAGTGACCCCCGGTGACGCCAGGTGACCGCAAATGACCTCAGGTAACCCCCGGTGACCCTCGGTGACACCCCAGGTGACCCCAAATAACCTCAGGTAACCCCCGGTGACCACAAAGGCCCCCAATGACCTCAGGTAACCCCCGGTGACCTCAGGTGACCCCTGGTGACCCCAAATGACCTCAGGTAACCCCCGGTGACGCCAGGTGACGCCAAATGACCTCAGGTAACCCCGGTGACCAGAGGTGACCCCCATGGTGACCCCAAAGGCCACAAATGACCTCAGGTAACCCCCGGTGACCCCAGGTGACCCCAAATGACCTCAGGTAATTCCCAGGTGACCCGAGGTGACCCCCAGTGACCCAAAATGACCTCAGGTAACCCCCGGTGACCACAGAAGGCCCCAAATCACCTCAGGAAACCCCCAGGTGACCAAAAAGGCCCCAAATGACCTCAGGATAACCCCCGGTGACCCCTGGTGACCCCCGGTGACCCCAAATGACCTCAGGTGACCCCTCGGTGACCCCAGGTGACCCCAAATGACCTCAGGTAACCCCCACGGTGACCACCAAAGTGACCCAAATGACCTCAGGTAACCCCCGGTGACCCCAGTGATGACCCCAAATGACCTCAGGTAACCCCCGGTGACCCCAGGTGACCCCAAATGACCTCAGGTAACCCTTCCGGTGATCCCAGGTGACCCCATTGGTGACCCCAAATGACCTCAGGTGACCCCTCGGTGACTCCAGGTGACCCCAAATGACCTCAGGTAACCCCCCCGGTGACGCCAGGTGACCCCAAATGACCTCAGGTAATTCCCAAGGTGACCCAAGGTGACCCCACCGGTGACCCAAAATGACCTCAGGTAACCCCCCCGGTGACCACAAAAGGCCCCAAATCACCTCAGTAAACTACCCAGGTGACCAAAAAAGGCCCCAAATGACCTCAGGATACCCCTCCGGTGACCCCTGGTGACCCCCCCGGTGACCCCAAATGACCTCAGGTGACCCCCTCGGTGACCCCAGGTGACCCCAAATGACCTCAGGTAACCCCCCAGTGACCCCAGGTGACCCCAAATGACCTCAGGTACCCCCTTCCGGTGACCCCAGGTGACCCCAAATGACATCAGGTAACCCCCCCGGTGACCACAAAAGGCACCCAATGACCTCAGGTAACCCCCCCGGTGATTCCTGGTGACCCCCCCGGTGACCCCAAATGGCCTCAGGTGACCCCCTCGGTGACTCCAGGTGACCCCAAATGACCTCAGGTATCCCCCACGGTGACCACAAAAGGACCCAAATGACCTCAGGTAACCCCCACGGTGACCCCATTGATGACCTCAAATGGCCTCAGGTGACCCTCTCGGTGATCCCAGGTGACCCCAAATGACCTCAGGTAACCCTTCCGGTGATCCCAGGTGACCCCATTGGTGACCCAAAATGACCTCAGCTGACCCCCTCGGTGACCCCATGTGACCCCAAATGACCTCAGGTAGCCCCCTTGGGGACCCCAGGTGACCCCAAATGACCTGATGTAACCCCCCCGGTGACGCCAGGTGACCGCAAATTACCTCAGGTAACCCCCTGTGACCCCGGTGACACCCCAGGTGACCCCAAATGACCTCAGGTAACCCCCCCGGTGACCACAAATGGCCCCCAATGACCTCAGGTAACCCTCCCGGTGACCCCAGGTGACCCCCCCGGTGACCCCAAATGAACTCTGGTAACCCCCTCGGTGACGCCAGGTGACCCCAAAAGACCTTAGGTAACCCCCCCGACGACCCGAGGTGACCCCCCTGGATGACCCCAAAAGACCACAAATAACCTCAGGTACCCCCCCCGGTGACCCCAGGTGACCCCAAATGACTTCAGGTAACCCCCGGTGACCACAAAGGCACACAATGACCTCAGGTAACCACCCCAATGACCTCAGGTGACCCCCCCGGTGACCCCAAATGACCTCAGGTAACCCCTCCGGTGACTCCTGGTGACCCCAAATGACCTCAGATCACCCCCTCCAGTGACTCCTGGTGACCCCAAATGACCTCAGGTAACCCCAATGGTGACGCCAGGTGAGTCGAAATGACCTCAGGTAATTCCCAAGGTGACCCGAGGTGACCCCCTGGTGACTCAAAATGACCTCAGGTAACCCCGGTGACCCCTGGTGACCCCAGGTGACCCCAAATGACCTCAGGTAACCCCCGGTGACCACAAAGGACCCAAATGACCTCAGGTAACCCCCCGGTGACCCCAGGTTACCCAAAATGACCTCAGGTAGCCCCCCAGGTGACCCCAGGTGACCCCCCCCGGGACCCCAAATGACCTCAGGTAACCCCTTGGTGACCGCAGGTTACACCCAAATGACCTCAGGTAACCCTTCCGGTGATCCCAGGTGACCCCTTTGGGTGACGCCAAAAGGCCACAAATAACCTCAGGTACCCCCCCCGGTGACCCCAGGTGACCCCAAATGACTTCAGGTAACCCCCGGTGACCACAAAGGCACCCAATGACCTCAGGTAACCCCCCCGGTGACCTCAGGTAACCCCGGTGACCCCAAATGACCTCATGGAACCCCCCCGGTGACCTCAGGTGACTACCCCGGTGACCCCAAATGACTACAGGTAACCCCCCCGGTGACTCCTGGTGACCCCAAATGACCTCAGGTAATTCCCAAGGTGACCCGAGGTGACCCCCCTGGTGACCCAAAATGACCTCAGGTAACCCCCCCGGTGACCACAAAAGGCCCCAAATCACCTCAGGAAACCCCCCAGGTGACCAAAAAAGGCCCAAAATGACCTCAGGATACCACCCCGGTGACCCATGGTGACACCCCCGGTGACCCAAATGACCTCAGGTGACCCCCTCGGTGACCCCAGGTGAACCCAAATGACCTCAGGTGACCCCCTCGGTGACCACAGGTGACCACAAATGACCTCAGGAAACCCCCACGGTGACCCCAGGTGACCCCACATGACCTCAGGTAACCCCCCCCGGTGACCACAAAAGGACCCAAATGACCTCAGGTAACCCCCAGTGACCCCAGGTTACCCCAAATGACCTCAGGTAACCCCCTTGGTGACCACAGGTGAACCCAAATGACCTCAGGTAACCCTTCCGGTGATCCCAAATGACCCCATTGGTGACCCCAAATGACCTCAATTGACCACCTCGGTGACCCCCAGGTGACCGCAAATGACATCAGGTAACCCCCCCGCTGACCACAAAACGACCCAAATGACCTCAGGTAACCCCCCCGGTGACCCCATTGGTGACCCCTAATGACCTCAGGTAACCCTTCCGGTGATCCCAGGTGACCCCATTGGTGACCTCAAATGACCTCAGGTGACCCCCTCGGTGACCCCAGGTGACCCAAAATGACCTCAGGTAACCCCCTCAATGACCCCCAGTGACACCCCAGGTGATTCCAAATGACCCCAGGTGACCCCCCCGGTGACCCCAAATGAACTCTGGTAACCCCCCCGGTGACGCCAGGTGACCCCAAATGACCTTAGGCAACCCACCCGGTGACCCGAAGTGACCCCCCTGGGTGACCCCAAAAGGCCACAAATGACCTCAGGTACCCCCGCCCCGTGACCCCAGGTTACCCCAAATTACTTCAGGTAACCCCGCTAGGTGACCACAAAAGGCACACATTGACCACAGGTACACCCCCCCGGTGACCTCAGGTGACCCCCCTGGTGACCCCAAATGACCTCAGGTAACCCACCCGGTGACTCCTGGTGACCCCAAATGACCTCAGGTAACCCCCCCATAGACCCCAGATTACCCCAAATGACCTCAGGTAACCGGCCAGGTGACCCTAGGTGACCCCTCCCGGTGACACCAAATGGCCTCAGATAACCCCCTTGGTGACCCCAGGTGACCCCAAATGACCTAAGGTAACCCTTCCTGTGATCCCAGGTGACCCCATTGGTGACCCCAAATGACCTCAGGTGAAGCCCCTTGGTGACCCCAGGTGACCCCAAATGACCTCAGGTGACCCCTCGGTGACCCCAGGTGACCCAAAATGAGCTTAGGTAACCCACCCGGTGACCCCTGGTGACCCCAAATGACCTCAGGTAACCCCACCGGTGACCCCCGGTAACACCCCAGGTGACCCCAAATGACCTCAGGTAACCCCCCCGGTGACCACAAAAGGCCCCGAATGACCTTAGGTAACCCCGCCGGTGACCACAAAAGGCCCACAATGACCTCAGGTAACCCCCCTGGTGACCCCAGGTGACCCCCCAGGTGACCCCAAATGACTACAGGTAACCCCCCCGGTGACTCCTGGTGACCCCAAATGACCTCAGGAAACCCCCCTGGTGACCTGAGGTGACCCCCCTGGGTGACGCCAAAAGGCCAAAAATAACCTCAGGTTACCCCCTCGGTGACACCAGGTGACACCAAATGACTTCAGGTAACCCCCCAGGTGACCCCAGGTGATTCCCCCAGTGACCCCAAATGACATCAGGTAACCCCCCCCGGTGACGCCAGGTGACCCGAAATGACCTCAGGTAATTCCCAAGGTGACCCGAGCTGACCCCCCCGGTGACCCAAAATGACCTCAGGTAACCCCCGGTGACCACAAAAGGCCCCAAATCACCTCAGGAAACCCCCAGGTGACCAAAAAAGGCCCAAAATGACCTCAGGTAACCCCCCTGTTGACCCCTGGTGACAACCTCCGTGACCCCAAATGACCTCAGGTGACCCCCTCGGTGACCCCAGGTGACCCCAAATGACCTCAGGTGACCCCCACGGTGACCCCAGGTGACCCAAAATGACCTCAGGTAACCCCCCCGGTGACCACAGAAGGACCCAAATGACCTCAGGTAACCCCCCCGGTGACCCCAGGTTACCCCAAATGACCTCAGGTAACCCCCTTGGTGACCACAGGTGAACCCAAATGACCTCAGGTAACCCTTCCGGTGATCCCAAATGACCCTATTGGTGACCCCAAATGACCTCAATTGACCACCTCGGTGACCCCAGGTGACCACAAATGAACTCAGGTAACCCCCCGGTGACCCCCAGGTGACCGCAAATGACATCAGGTAACCCCCCAGCTGACCACAAAACGACCCAAATGACCTCAGGTAACCCCCCCGGTGACCCCATTGGTGACCCCTAATGACCTCAGGTAACCCTTCCGGTGATCCCAGGTGACCCCATTGGTGACCTCAAATGACCTCAGGTGACCCCCTCGGTGACCCCAGGTGACCCAAAATGACCTCAGGTAACCCCTCAATGACCCCCAGTGACACCCCAGGTGATTCCAAATAACCCCAGGTGACCCCCCCGGTGACCCCAAATGAACTCTGGTAACCCCCCCGGTGACGCCAGGTGACCCCAAATGACCTTAGGCAACCCACCCGGTGAGCCGAAGTGACCCCCCTGGGTAACCCCAAAAGGCCACAAATGACCTCAGATACCCCCCCCCGTGACCCCAGGTTACCCCAAATTACTTCAGGTAACCCCCCTAGGTGACCACAAAAGGCACCCATTGACCACAGGTACACCCCCCGGTGACCTCAGGTGACCCCCCTGGTGACCCCAAATGACCTCAGGTAACCCACCCGGTGACTCCTGGTGACCCCAAATGACCTCAGGTAACCCCCGCGGTGTCCACAAAAGGAACCAAATGACCTCAGGTAACCGGCCAGGTGACCCTAGGTGACCCCCCTCGGGGACACCAAATGGCCTCAGATAACCCCCTTGGTGACCCCAGGTGACCCCAAATGACCTCAGGTAACCCTTCCTGTGATCCCAGGTGACCCCATTGGTGACCCCAAATGACCTCAGGTGACCCCCTCGGTGACCCCAGGTGACCCCAAATGAGCTTAGGTAACCCACCCGGTGACCCCTGGTGACCCCAAATGACCTCAGGTAACCCCACCGGTGACCCCCGGTAACACCCCAGGTGACCCCAAATGACCTCAGGTAACCCCCGGTGACCACAAAAGGCCCACAATGACCTCAGGTAACCCCCCTGGTGACCCCAGGTGACCCACCAGGTGACCCCAAATGAACTCTGGTAACACCCTCGCTGACGCCAGGTGACCCCAAATGACCTTAGGTAACCCCTTTGGTGACCGAGGTGACCCCCCTGGGTGACCATAAAAGACCACAAATAACCTCAGGTACCCCCTCCGGTGACCCCAGGTGACCCCCCCGGTGACCCCAAATGACCTCAGGTGACCCCCTCGGTGACCCCAGGTGAACCCAAATGACCTCAGGTAACCCCCACGGTGACCACAAAAGGACCCAAATGACCTCAGGTAACCCCCCCGGTGACCCCATTGATGACCCTAAATGACCTCAGGTGACCCCCTCGGTGACACCAGGTGACCCAAAATGACCTCAGGTAACCCCCGTGGTGACCCCAGGTGACCCCAAATGTCCTCAGGTAACCCCCCTGGTGACCCCAGGTGACCCCAAATGACCTCAGGTAACCCCCCCGGTGACCCCTGGTAGCCCCCCGATGACCCCAAATAAACTCAGGTGACTTCTTCGGTGACCCCAGGTGACCCCAAATGACCTCAGGTAACTCCCCTGGTGACTCCTGGTGACCGCAAATAACCTCAGGTAACCCCCCCCCGGTGACACCAGGTGACCCCAAGTGACCTCAGGTAATTCCCAAGGTGACCCGAGGTGACCCCCCCGGTGGCCCAAAATGACCTCAGGTAACCCACCCGGTGACCACAAAAGGCCCCAAATCACCTCAGGTAAACCCCCCAGGTGACCAAAAAAAGCCCCAAATGACCTCAGGTAACCCCCCCGGTGACCCCTGGTGACCCCCTCGGTGACCCCAGGTGAACCCAAATGACCTCAGGTGACACCCTCGGTGACCCCATGAGACCCCAAATGACCTCAGGTAACCCCCCAAATGAGCCCAGGTGACCTCAAATGACCTCAGGTTCCCCCCCGGTGACCCCAGGTGACCCCAAAGGACTTCAGGTAACCCCCCCGGTGACCACAAAAGGCTCCCAATGACCTAAGGTAACCTTCCCGGTGACCTCAGGTGACCCACCCGGTGACCCCAAATGACCTCAGGTAACCCCCCCGGTGACTCCTGGTGACCCCAAATGACCTCAGGTAACCCCCCCGGTGATGCCAGGTGACCCCAAATGACCTCAGGTAATTCCCAAGGTGACCCGAGGTGACCCCCCCGGTGACCCAAAATGACCTCAGGTAACCCCCCCGGTGACCACAAAAGGCCCCAAATCACCTCAGGAAACCCCGCCAGGTGAGCAAAAAAGGCCCCAAATGACCTCAGGATACCCCCCGGTGACCCCTGGTGACCACCCCGGTGACCCCAAATGACCTCAGGTGACCCCCTCGGTGACCCCAGGTGACCTTAAATGACCTCAGGTAACCCCGCGGTAACCCCAGGTGACCACAAATGACCTCAGGTACCCCCCTTGGTGACCCCAGGTGACCCCAAATGACATGAGGTAACCCCCCCCGGTGACCACAAAAGGCACCCAATGGCCTCAGGTAACGCCCCCAGTGACTTCTGGTGACCCCAAATGACCTCAGGTGACCCACCCGGTGACGACAAGTGACCCCAAATGACCTCAGGTAATTCTTAAGGTGACCCGAGGTTACCCCGGTGACCCAAAATGACCTCACGTAACCCCCCTGGTGACCACAGAAGGCCCCAAATCACCTCAGGAAACCCCCCAGGTGACCAAAAAACCCCAAATGACCTCAGGATACCCCCCCGGTGACCCCTGGTGACCCCCCCGGTGACCCCAAATGACCTCAGGTGACCCCCTCGGTGACCCCAGGTGACCTTAAATGACCTCAGGTAACCCCCACGGTGACCACAAAAGGACCCAAATGACCTCAGGTAACCCCCACGGTGACCCCATTGATGACCTTAAATGACCTCAGGTGACCCCCTCGGTGACACCAGGTGACCCAAAATGACCTCAGGTAACCCCCGTGGTGATCCCAGGTGACCCCAAATGACCTCAGGTAACCCTTCTGGTGATCCCAGTTGACCCCACTGGTGACCCCAAATGACCTCAGGTAACCCCCACGGTGACTCCTGGTGACCCCAAATGACCTCAGGTAACCCCCCCGGTGACGCCAGGTGACCCCAAATGACCTCAGGTAATTTCCAAGGTGACCCGAGGTGACCCCCCCGGTGACCCAAAATGTCCTAAGGTAACCCCCGGTGACCACAAAAGGCCCCAAATCACCTCAGGAAACCCCGCAGGTGACCAAAAAAGGCCCCAAATGACCTCAGGTAACCCCCCCGGTGACCCCCGGTGACCCCAAATGACCTCAGGTGACTCCCTCGGTGACCCCAGGTGACCCCAAATGACCTCAGGTAACCCCACGGTGACCACAAAAGGACCCCAAATGACCTCAGGTAACCCCCACGGTGACCCCATTGATGACCTTAAATGACCTCAGGTGACCCCCTCGGTGACACCAGGTGACCCAAAATGACCTCAGGTAACCCCCGTGGTGATCCCAGGTGACCCCAAATGACCTCAGGTAACCCTTCTGGTGATCCCAGGTGACCCCATTGGTGACCCCAAATGACCTCAGCTGACCCCATCGGTGACCCCAGGTGACCCCAAATGACCGTAGGTAACCCCCCCGGTGACCCCAGGTGACCTCAAATGACCTCAGGTAACCCTTCCGGTGATCCCAGTTCACCCCACTGGTGACCCCAAATGACCTCAGGTAACCCCCACAATGACTCCTGGTGACCCCAAATGACCTCAGGTAACCCCCCCGGTGACGCCAGGTGACCCCAAATGACCACAGGTAATTTCCAAGGTGACCCGAGGTGACCCCCCCGGTGACCCAAAATGTCCTAAGGTAACCCCCGGTGACCACAAAGGCCCCAAATCACCTCAGGAAACCCCCAGGTGACCAAAAAGGCCCCAAATGACCTCAGGATACCCCCGGTGACCCCTGGTGACCCCACCGGTGACCCCAAATGACCTCAGGTGACCCCCTCGGTGACCCCAGGTGACCCCAAATGACCTCAGGTAACCCCCCGGTGACCACAGAGTGACCCAAATGACCTCAGGTAACCCCACGGTGACCCCATTGATGACCCCAAATGACCTCAGGTAACCCCCTCGGTGACCACCAGGTGACCCAAAATGACCTCAGGTAACCCCCTGGTGATCCCAGGGGACCTCAAATGACCTCAGGTAACCCTTCTGGTGATCCCAGTTGACCCCACTGGTGACCCCAAATGACCTCAGGTAACCCCCACGGTGACTCCTGGTGACCCCAAATGACCTCAGGTAACCCCCCCGGTGACGCCAGGTGACCCCAAATGACCTCAGGTAATTCCCAAGGTGACCCGAGGTGACCCCCGGTGACCCAAAATGACCTCAGGTAACCCCCGGTGACCACAAAGGCCCCAAATCACCTCAGGAAACCCCCCAGGTGACCAAAAAAGGCCCCAAATGACCTCAGGATACCCCCCCGGTGACCCCTGGTGACCCCCCCGGTGACCCCAAATGACCTCAGGTGACCCCCTCGGTGACCCCAGGTGACCCCAAATGATTTCAGGTAACCCCCCCGGTGACCCCAGGTGACCCCAAATGACCTCAGGTAACCCCCCCGGTGACGACAGGTGACCCCAAATGACCTCAGGTAATTCCCAAGGTGACCGATGTGACCCCCCCGGTGACCCAAAATGACCTCAGGTAACCGCCCCGGTGACCCCAGGTGACCCCAAATGACCTCAGGTAACACTTCCGGTGATCCCAGGTGACCCCATTGGTGACCCCAAATGACCTCAGGTGACCCCTCGGCGATGCCAGGTGACCCCAAATGACCTCAGGTAACCCTTCCGGTGACCCGAGGTGACCACCCTGGGTGACCACAAAAGGCCCCAAATCACCTCAGGAAACCCCCCAGGTGACCAAAAAAGGCCCCAAATGACCTCAGGTAACACCCCCGGTGACCCCTGGTGACCACCCCGGTGACCACAAATGACCTCAGGTGACACCCTCGATGACCCCATGTGACCCCAAATGACCTCAGGTAACCCCCCAATGACCCCAGGTGACCCCAAATGACCTCAGGTTCCCCCCCGGTGACCCCAGGTGAACCCAAAGGACTTCAGGTAACCCCCCCGGTGACCACAAAAGGCACCCAATGACCTCAGGTAACCTTCCCGGTGACCTCAGGTGACCCACCCGGTGACCCCAAATGACCTCAAGTAACCCCCCCGGTTACCACAAAAGGCCCCAAATCACCTCAGGTAACCCCCCCGGTGACCCCATTGATGACCCTAAATGACCTCAGGTGACCCCCTCGGTGACACCAGGTGACCCCAAATGACTCCAGGTAACCCCCCAGGTGACCCCAGGTGACCCCAAATGACCTCAGGTAACCCCCACGGTGACCACAAAAGCACCAAAATGACCTCAGGCAACCCCCCAGGTGATCCCAGGTGACCCCCCCGGTGACCCCAAATGACCTCAGGTAACCCCCTTGGTGACCCCAGTTGACCACAAATGACCTCAGGTAACCCTTCCGGTGATCCCAGGTGACCCCATTGGTGACCCCAAATGACCTCAAATAACCCCCCCGGTGACTCGACGTGACCCCCTGGGTGACCCCAAAACGCCACAAATAACCTCAGGTTCCCCCCTGGTGACCCCAGGTGACCCCAAATGACTTCAGGTAACCCCCTCGGTGACCACAAAAGGCACCCAATGACCTCAGCTAACCCCCCCGGTGACCTCAGGTAACCCCCCCGGTGACCCCAAATGACCTCATGGAACCCCCCCCCGGTGACCTCAGGTGACTCACCGGTGACCCCAAATGACCTCAGGTAACCCCCCTTGATGACTCCCAGTGACCCCAAATGACCTCAGGTAATTCCCAAGGTGACCCGAGGTGACCCCCCTGGTGACCCAAAATGATCTCAGGAAACACCCCCGGTGACCACAAAAGGCCCCAAATCACCTCAGGAAACCCCCTAGGTGACGAAAAAAGGCCCCAAATGACCTCAGGATACCACCACGGTGACCCCAGGTGAACCCCCCGGTGACCCCAAATGACCTCAGGTGACCCCCTCGGTGACCCCAGGTGACCCCAAACGACCTCAGGTAACCCCCTTGGTGACCGCAGGTGACCCCAAATGACCTCAGGTAACCCCCGGTGACCCCATTGATGACCCCAAATGACCTCAGGTGACCCCCTCGGTGACACCAGGTGACCCCAAATGACCTCAGGTAACCCCCTTGGTGACCCCTGGTGTCCCCAAATGACCTCAGGTAACCCCCCCGGTGACGCCAGGTGACCCCAAATGACCTCAGGTAATTCCCAAGTTGACCCGGGGTTGACCCCCCTGGTGACCCAAAATGACCTCAGGTAACCCCCGGTGACCACAAAAGGCCCCAAATCACCTCAGGAAACCCCGCAGGTGACCAAAAAAGGCCCCAAATGACCTCAGGTAACCCACCCGGTGACCCCGGTGACCCCCCCGGTGACCACAAATGACCTCAGGTGACCCCCTCGGTGACCCCAGGTGACCCCAAATGACCTCAGGTAACCCCCCCGGTGACCCCAGGTGACCCCAAATGACTTCAGGTTGCCTCCCCGGTGACCACAAAAGGCACCCAATGACCTCAGGTAACCCCCCCGGTGACCTCAGGCGACCCCCCCTGTGACCCCAGATGACCTCAAATCACCCCACCTTGGTGACCCCTGGTGTCCCCAAATGACCTCAGGTAACCCCTTCGATGATGCCAGGTGACCACAAATGACCTCAGGTAATTCCCAAGGTGACCCGAGGTGACCCCCCGGTGACCCAAAATGACCTCAGGTAACCGCGGCGGTGACCCCAGGTGACCCCAAATGACCTCAGGTAACCCTTCCGGTGATCCCAGGTGACCCCATTGGTGACCCCAAATGACCTCAGGTGACCCCTCGGCGACGCCAGGTGACCCCAATTGACCTCAGGTAACCTTCCCGGTGACCTCAGGTGAACCCAGGTGACCCCAAATAACCTCAGGTAACCCCCCCGGTGACTCCTCGTGACCCCAAATGACCTCAGGTAACCCCTTCGGTGACGCCAGGTGACCCCAAATGACCTCAGGTAACCCCCTCGGTGACCACAAAAGTACTCAAATGACCTCAGGTAACCCCCCCCTGTGACCCCAGGTTACCCCAAACGACCTCAGTTAACCCCCTTGGTGACCCCAGGTGACCACAATGACCTCAGGTAACCCTTCCGGTGATGCCAGGTGACCCCACTGGTGACCCCGAATGACCTCAGGAACCCCCACGGTGACCCCAGGTGACCCCAAATGACCTCAGATAACCCCCCCGGTGACGCCAGGTGACCCCAAATGACCTCAGGTAATTCCCAAGGTGACCCGAGGTGACCCCAGGTGACCCAAAATGTCCTAAGGTAACCCCCGGTGACCACAAAGGCCCCAAATGACCTCAGGAAACCCCCAGGTGACCCCTGGTGACCCCCAGGTGACCCCAAATGACCTCAGGTAACCCCGTCGGTGACCCCAGGTGACCCCAAATGACTTCAGGTAACCCTTCCGGTGATCCCAGGTGACCCCATTGGTGACCCCAAATGACCTCAGGTGACCCCCTCGGATGACCACAGGTGACCCCAAATGACCTCAGGTAACCCCCAGTGACCCCAGGTGACCCCAAATGACCTCAGGTAACCCTCCGGTGACGCCAGGTGACCCCAGATGACCTCAGGTAATGACCTCAGGTGACCCCTCGGTGACCCCAGGTGACCCAAAATGACCTCAGGTAACCCCCGGTGACCACAGAAGGCCCCAAATCACCTCAGGAAACCCCCAGGTGACCAAAAAGGCCCCAAATGACCTCAGGATACCCCCGGTGACCCCTGGTGACTCCCGGTGACCCCAAATGACCTCAGGTGACCCCTCGGTGACCCCAGGTGACCCCAAATGACCTCAGGTAACCCCCGGTGATCCCAGGTGACCCCATTGGTGACCCCAAATGACCTCAGGTGACCCCCGGTGACCCCAGGTGACCCCAAATGACCTCAGGTAACCCCCGGTGACTCCAGGTGACCCCAAATGACCTCAGGTAACCCCCGGTGACCACAAAGGACCCCAAATGACCTCAGGTAACACCCCGGTGACCTCAGGTGACCCCCGGTGACCCCAGGTGACCCCAAATGACCTCAGGTAACCCCTAGGTGACCCCAAATGACCTCAGGTAATTCCCAGGTGACCCCAGGTGACCCCAGGTGACCCCAAATGACCTCAGGTAACCCCGGTGACCACAAAGGCCCCAAATCACCTCAGGAAACCCCCAGGTGACCAAAAAAGGCCCCAAATGACCTCAGGTAACCCCCTTGGTGACCCCAGGTGACCCCAAATGACCTCAGGTGACCCCCTCGGTGACCCCAGGTGACCCCAAATGACCTCAGGTAACCCCGGTGACCCCAGGTGACCCCAAATGACCTCAGGTAACCCCTTAGTGACCCCAGGTGACCCCAAATGACCTCAGGTAACCCCGGTGACCACAGAAGGACCCAAATGACCTCAGGTAACCCTCCGGTGACCCCAGGTGACCCCAAATGACCTCAGGTAACCCCTTGGTGACCCCAGGTGACCCCAAATGACCTCAGGTAACCCTTCCGGTGATCCCAGGTGACCCCATTGGTGACCCCAAATGACCTCAGGTGACCCCTCGGATGACCCCAGGTGACCCCAAATGACCTCAGGTAACCCCCGGTGACCCAGGTGACCCCAAATGACCTCAGGTAACCCTTCAGGTGATCCCAGGTGACCCCATTGGTGACCCCAAATGACCTCAGGTGACCACCTCGGTGACCCCAGGTGACCCCAAATGACCTCAGGTAACCCTTCCGGTGATCCGAGGTGACCCCATTGGTGACCCCAAATGACCTCAGGTGACCCCTCGGTGACCCCAGGTGACCCCAAATGACCTCAGGTAACCCCCTGGTGACGCCAGGTGACCCCAAATGACCTCAGGTAATTCCCAAGGTGACCCGAGGTGACCCCGGTGACCCAAAATGACCTCAGGTAACCCCCGGTGACCACAGAAGGCCCCAAATCACCTCAGGAAACCCCCAGGTGACCAAAAAGGCCCCAAATGACCTCAGGATAACCCCCGGTGACCCCTGGTGACCCCAGGTGACCCCAAATGACCTCAGGTGACCCCTCGGTGACCCCAGGTGACCCCAAATGACCTCAGGTAACCCCCGGTGACCACAAAGGACCCAAATGACCTCAGGTAACCCCCGGTGACCCCAGGTGACCTCCAAATGACCTCAGGTAACCCCCGGTGACCCCAGGTGACCCCATTAGGTGACCTCAAATGACCTCAGGTAACCCCCGGTGACCCCAGGTGACCCCAAATGACCTCAGGTAACCCCCGGTGATCCCAGGTGACCCCATTGGTGACCCCAAATGACCTCA
>NW_026087783.1:0-31391 GCF_022539395.1 Myiozetetes cayanensis | reverse complement strand
TTTCTGTGGAGACCTCTGCTTTGTCCTGTTTGATACATCCTGATTGACTCTTGTGTGGATGGGATGAAACACGTGCCATTGCAAATGTCATGCTCAGGGATGTTCTTGATCTGGCTTGTCTTGGCAGGGCAACCCCTCCCCACAAGCCCTGACCATGCCAACATGTCCACACCCAGCCCTTCCACCAGGCCCAGGCTCATCAGAAATGTGTTCTGGATGCCTTGATCCAAAAGCATCTTAGTGACTCACACATGTCTTGACAATGTCTGATGAATAAATCCAGATCAAATCTATTCCCTGGATTGGATATGGAGACGTAAGCCCCTCGAGTGAAGACATCTCCATGACCAACCAGCTCATGTAAACCTGCCCAACTGGTTGACATTGGATCTTAGAAAAAGAGAAGAGATCAGAGAAGGCGTGATGGGGAGAGGAAGCAGTAAGCAGGATATGCAGTTAGAGCCAAGTGAGATCCTAATTCATGAACCTCCCCATGTCCTGCTGCTGGCAGCTGGGCAGCCTTGGCCCTGATGCTGAGGGTCACTGAGTGTGTGAGGAGGGAATCATCTACCTTTGGTGACTGTGCCTACCTGGGAGCTGGACCAGCTGCCTGGCAGGAGAAAGGCACAGGCTGAGAGCTTGCAGTTCCCTGAGGTGCTGAACACCATGAGATACGCTGGGGATCCCAGATCCACCATCTGTCATCTGTGAGCATCAAGAAATGAATGCCGTGCTCAGTTGTGGTTCTGGAGTGAGCTCAGCCCCGTGCCCCTTCCATATTCCTATTACTGACAATTTACTAGACAAGAATTTTCCCACCCATGTGGCTCCATCCACCATCTCCTTTTTCCCCTGTCTGACACCACCCCAAGCCCGGTTTTTGTGGGTTTTGTGGTTCCAGGTGGATGGTTTTGATGCCTAAAGCATTTCAGCACCTCCCAGGTGTTACACTCTGCCCTGAACCCATTGGGAAGTGTTGAAAATCACCCCCTTTTGTTCAGAGTCTTATGGGGGCTGAAGAAAGCAATCATCCTCCTGCCTTCCCCAAAGCAGCTCTGCCCATCACTGCTGCAGCCTGATCCACACAGCCTGTGTCCTGCCCTGTGCCCAGGACATGCCCTGTCCTGCCGCTTTTAGCAGCACTCCAGTGCTCCTCCCTCCTAGACATATTTTGTCCACATTGTGACCCACCCTTCTTCCAGGGTCAGCCATTCCCCTCTGGATCTGGATCCTGTGCTGTGTCCTCACAGTGCTCAAGGGCTGTGCTGCCATTGTCCTGCTCTGCTTTGCTCAGCCCCTGCTCTCTCCTCACACACAGCCCTGTGGAACTTCACAGAATCACACCGAATATTCCAAATTGGAAGGGACCCACAAGGATCATCGAGGAATCCTGGACCAAAAATCCCCCTCAGAAAAAAGGAAACAGTCCGGTATTCCTCGCTTTTTGGCGCAATTCCAATCCCGGTCAGCAGGGGCCGCTGTTGGATCACCGGAGGAGCAGAGCCTGCAGGGGTTCCCTAAGAAGGGTGATTTTTGCCCCCCACACCGAGAAGGGCAAGAGAAAGGGGATGTTTCTGCCTCATCCAACGAGAAAGGTCAGGTGAAATGTCCCCCTGGAGCAGCTCTCTGTCTCCAGGAGTTTTAACAAAAACCTGTTGCACAGAGCTCATTTGGGGATGTCAAACACAACCTACATGGGAATATGCAGATCTCTTTTTTTCTAAAACTTTAACATTACGACAAACCTCTATCTGCCAACTGATGACAATTTTGATGCAGGAACAGATGTGACCCTGTGACCTCACATGGTATTTTAAACCTCCAACGGCATGGACCTTTCTGGGTCCAGTCAGGGCTAAAAATTACTTTTGGCTGGGATTTAGGTTTGGAAAGAAAATCCAAGGAAAGAAAAGGGAGTAGTAGAACAGTATGAATCTGAAGGTTTGAGGGTCTGGTGGATGTCTCAGCTGAGCTGAGGCTGAGATGTCTCCCCTTTCTCTCACCATGGAACTCCACAGACCCTTCGTGTTTCCCCAACCACCCCTTTGTATCTCCAGGGCTGTCACTGGGCAGCTCAGCCCCATTCCGGGGGGGACTGTGGGAGGCAGAGCTGCAGTCAGGGAAAGAAATCTGTGTTTGTTCTCCCTGGGAGCAGAAGTACCTGAGCATTGCACACCCCCATAGCCCTGAGCACAGCAGGGCCTCTGGCCCTGTGTGCCTGTGCAGCCAGGAGAGCATCGGTGTGGGCAGAGAGAAGAGCACACCCACAGCTGGATCCCGTGGTTTATGGACACACAGCTTCCTTTGGACACAGGGCATGGAGATGTCTTCACTCGAGGGGCTCACGTCTCCATGTCCAATCCAGGGAATAGATTTGATCTGGATTTTTCCATCAGACATTGTCAAGACATGTGCCAGTCACAAAGATGCTTTTGGATCAAGGCATCCAGAGCACATTTGTGATGAGCCTGGGCCTGGTGGAAGGGCTGGGTGTGGCCATGTTGGCATGGTCAGGGCTTGTGGGGAGGGGTTGCCCTACCAAGCCAAGTGACACCAAGAACATTCTGGAATGGAGAGGGTAGGCCATGACATCACAAAGGGAACCATGGAACACTTTTGGGGCTGCAGTGAGGGGGTGTGCACTGCAGTTCCACCCAGGAAAGAAAGCCCTGAGCCTCTGTCTCTCAAGTGCAGTTGCTGCGCCACTCTCGGCACTGCACAAAGAAAAAGAGCTTTCTGTGTGGGCACCTTTGGTCTGGCAGGTATCTTCGTCCGTATTGAACACCAGACCTAAACTTAAACCCTTAACCCAAACCTAACACTAAACCTTAACCCTATAACCATAACCCTGTCCCTTACCCTAACCCAAACCTTACTATACTAATCTAACCCTAATGCCAAACCTTACTGTCAATCCTAGACCCTAACATAACCCTAACCCTGACTCATCATCTATCTAGTGCACTTGGTGCATGACTCTTGGCACTACACAAAGAGCAAGAGCTTTCTGTGTGGGCACCTTTGGTCTGGGAGGTGTCTTGGTCTGTACTAAATTTTGGCTGTCTGTCTCAGTTTAATGAGACAGAAGTGTTTTGCTAAGGAGGATGAGTTATGAGGAAAAACCAGAACTCCTCCATCTAAGCAATTGTAAATCCAAAATTAAGAGACCCCAAATAAGAAAGTGTGGAGAACAGAAAAAATAACAGCCAGGCTGAGAATAAAGAAACCTTGGAGCTTTTCCAACCCACACCTTGTCTCAGTTCAGGCAACAATGAAATGTTCTGTTTCCCAGGAGAGGGAAAAGATAAAACAAAAACACACCTCCTCATCCCTCCCCACAGACCTCAAGGGCCATCAGTCTGGAATCTGAGTCCCTGACCAGTTCTTTTGTGTTGCTCAATCACCCAAGGCAAGGCCAACCTACCCATTCAACATCCCTCCCACAAAGTTGGGAAGGGTGGGAAGGAAAACATTCAATGCTCAGTTCCTTTTTTCCTTAGAACAAGCAAATGTGTCCCACTGTGGGAGGGCCATTTCAGCCCAGCACTCCTCCAAGAGAACGACTGCCCTTCCACCCAGGAAAGAAAGCCCTGAGTCTGCGTCTCTCCAGTGCAGTTGCTGCACCACTCTCGGCACTGCACAAAGAGCAAGAGTTTTGTGTGCGGGCACCTTTATCTGGGAGGCATCTTCATCTGTACTGAACCCGAGACCTAAACTTAAAAAAACCTCTGAACCTAAAGCTAACACTAAACCCTAACCCCTAACCATAAAACTATCCCTTACTCTAACCCAAATGTTACCTAAACCCTAACCTTAACCTAATCCAAACCCTAACCTTAACCCCATCTGTAATCTTAACCTTAAATCCCAGCACCTCACATTACTTCTAACTATGAATCACCATCTATCTACTGCAATTTTTACGCCACCCTTGGCACTACAGAAAGAGCAAGAGCTTTGTGTGTGGGCACCTTTGGACTAAGAGGTATCTTAGACAGTACTGAACACTATACCCAACCTTAAAAATAAACCTAAACCTAACCCAAAATCCTAAACCCTAACCGTACCCCTACCCCTTACTCTCACCCAAAAGTTACCTAAACCCTAATGCTACCCTAACCCTAACCCTAACCCTAACCCTGACTCACCATCCATCTAGTGCAGTTTGTGCACCACTGCTGGTACTACACAGAGAGCAAGAGCTTTGTGTGCGGGCGACTTTGTCTGGGAGATGTCTTCATCCATACTGAATCCTAGACTTAAAAAAATACTCTCAATCTGAAACTAATGCCAAATCCTTACTCCTAATTGTAACCCTATCCCTTGGTCTAATCAAAATGTTACCTAAACCCTAACCCTAAAATAACCCTAATCCTAACCCTAACCCTAGCCCTAACCTTAACCTTAACCCATAACCCTAACGTTAAAGCATAGCCCCTAACATTAATCATAACCCTGACTCACCATCTATCTAGTACAGTTGTTGCACCACTCTCTGCACTACAGGAGGAGCAAGAGCTGTGTATGCAGGCACCTTTATCTGGGAGGAATCTTCATCCATATTGAACCTTAGACCTAAACTTAAAAAAGTCTAAACCTGAACCTAATGCTAAACCCTAAACCCTAACCATAAACCTATCCCTTACTCTAACCCAAACGTTACCTGACCCCCAACCCTAACCTAAACCTAAGTTTAAACCTAATCCTAATCCTAACCTTTAATCATAGCCCCGAACACGAACCCTAACCCTGACCCACCATCTACCCAGTGCAGTTCAGGAGCCTCTCTCAACACTACACAAAGAGCAAGAACTTTCTGTGTGGGCACCTTTGGACTGGGAGGTATCTTAGTCAGCATTGAACCCTAGACCTAATCTTAAAAAAAGATCTAAACCTAAACCTAACCTTAAACCCTAACTGCACTCCTATCCCTTACTGTAACCCAAACATTACCTAAACCCTAAACCTAACCCTATCCCTTACTGTAACCCTAAACCTTACCCAAACCCTAACCCTAACCCTAACCCGAACCCCAACCTCAACCCTAACCCCAACCCAAACCCAAACTACAACCCCAACCCAAATGCCCATCCGAACCCCAACCTAAACCCCAAGCAGAACTCCAACCTAAATCCCAAACAGAATCCTTACTTGAACCTATAACCTGAACCTGAACCCCAACCCGAATCTGAACTCGAACACTGAACCCGACCCTGAACCAAACCCCAAACCTGAACCCTAACATGAACCCTAAACCTTAACCCTAAACCCTAACACTAATCCAAATACTTTCCTCAAGATAGCAGACAATCGCACCAACAACCGCTGGCACTTTCTGCTTCTCAAGGCCAACCAGGTGCACGAGGCCTCACTCCTTCACCCAGACACAATGAGAGCAAAAAGCCTGCACTTTCAGTTTGCCAGAAGAAAGAGAGCGAGAGCTTCCTCTGCCTTCTTATTTATACTTTTGCTAAAGTAAAAATTGTATGGAATACTTGGAACTTGGTCTTTGTTCCTTGGTTACAACCTGGTTACCAAGGAAGGCCTAGACTCAAAACAACTACAGGTTTTCTTTCCCGAGTGGAAATGCATTTGTTTGGTGTCAGAACCCTTTGGCTGGAATTGTCAGTCTGAGATCCAAAATGGAATGAGAATGAATATTCCTCCCAGACAAAAGATGCCAGCACAGGAAGCTCTATGTGTGCATGGAGTGCAAAGAGTGGCTCACCAATTGTACAGGAGAGATGGAGGGTAAGGGTTTTTTTTCCTGGTTGGAACTTCATTTGTTTGGTTTCAGAACCCTTTCCCTGGTATTGTCAGTCTTAGACCTCAAATGGAATAAGAATGAAGATTCCTTCAAAAAAAAAGTTTCCAGCACAGTGTAAGAGGGTGAGTTCAAAAGGATGTCGAGATTGAAAACCAAGACACTGCTGGAAGCTCAACATGAAACCCTATATTTATTACAGAAAGTGGCCAAGTAAACAGGAACCTGAGAGACAGGAAAGGAGAGGAGTGAACTAAGCCCTCAGTGAAACCCCACTCACTCAGGTGTGTTTTACAAGGTTGTCTTACCGACCACAGGAGAAACAGAAATCCCCATAGAGGAGGCTGCATCCTCGGAGGGTCAGCAGGCTCACAAAGATAGTGGTGTCCCTGCAGAAGGCAACGTTGTCCTTCCTGTGAAGCTTGAGAGCCCCAAGCATGAGCCACCTGCATTTTTTATCCACTTAGTTGGTGATGTCTCCCTGGGCCGGTGTGGCAGCACCGCCCAGCCAGAGGCCCTCGGTCCCTCCCCCGTTCTGTGAGTGCCCCCCTTCAGCCATGCGGGAGAACGTAGGGATTCCCCTCGCACTTGCGCTGTTTCACTCAAGGGCTCTGATCTATTTGGGTCTGGGGACTTTACTTCATCCTCTCTTCGTTTTCCCTTCAGATGTCCTCTATAGACAACCAGCCAATCACAGAGCACCAATTAAAACAATCTATACAAGAAACTGTCTCTCCAAGGACGAAGCTCCCGTTTATCAGTGAACTTGGCAGGCAAAGAACAAAACTTTCACAGGGGGTTGGGTCAAACACAGACCAAAAAATATCAACAATCCCTGATACACCTACTCTGATTTCTGTGTTGAAGATGCTTCTTCAGCCCTTCTCTGGAGCTGCAGGGGCAGTGCCTGTGTGCAGAGCTGGAGGGAAGAGACTCCCAGCACAGCAGCACAGTCAGGGACAAGGGCACTTGTTCTCTCCACATCTGGATTTTGGGAAAGGATGGGGAAGGTTGGGAAAGGTGGTAACAGGGTGGTTTTGCCTGAGCTGTTAAACATGGGAGGGGGTCTATCTTCACAACTCACAAGAGAAGAGATGGCAGAAAGCTGCCCTGCAGGTTGTATTTGAAGGAAGAGGAAAAGAGACCGAGGGTAAGGGGTTTCTTTCCTGGAGGGCAGGGCTGTTGTTCACTTGCAGGAGCCCCGCGCTGGAATTGTCAGTCCGACTGCCAAATTGGAATCTGGACAAAGATTCCTGCCAGACAAAAGGTGGCAGGACAGAAAGCTCTTGCTGCCCATGGAGTGCCCAGGGTTGTCCCCCAACTGCACCTGAAACCCAAAGGTTACAGGCTTTCTTTCCTGGGGGAAAGGCTGTGACTTCCCAAAGAGTCCCAAGGCAGATGGGTGGGGCTGCACTGTGGGGGTGTGGGGCGTTGGTTCTTTGGTTTCCAGGGGCTATTCCAGAATGGAGAGGATGGGCCGGGACATCCTAAAGGGGCACATGGGTGGGGCTGCATTCTGACCTTGTGGGGTGTTGATTCTTTGGTTGCCAAGGGCTATTCTGGAAGGGAGAGGGTGGGCTGTGACATCACAAAAGGGCCTCAAGCACATGGGTTGGTTTAGTGGGTTGACCCTAGCTGGATTTCAAGTACCCACTGAAAGCTACTACCTCCCCCTCCCTCTGCAACTCCACAGAGGAGAGAAAAAAAGCAGCTGAGGATTCCTGAGTAGAGACAAGGGTGGGGAGAAAGTCACTTACTAAAGGGCAAAACAGATTCAAAGTAGGGATAGTACTTAAATGTATTATAATGGCCAGTCTTCGCGAGCGAAGATCCGGTGAAGGTCTTTACACCTTCCAGCCTGCGCATTGGATTTTTTAGGTGAGACACAGTGTGCGCGGAACTGAGCCCACCCTTTAATCCTAAGGTTCATCTGCCGGGGCCAAGCGAGCTTGGACGGTGGCAGCGAGGTCCTCAGGACGTAGATGGGTTGCCTTTTTACAGGGTTAATGAGCTCCATCAAGCCCGGGGAGTATCCCTGACCGGGAATTGAACCCGGGCCTCGGCGGTGACAGCGCCACGCCCTTACCACTAGACCACCAGGGGCTCCCTTAAATGTATTACTGACAGGATAAAAGCCAAGAGTGAGAAATAAAACAGTCTGAAAAACACCTTCCCCCCATCCCTCCTTCCTTCTCATCTTACCCTCCTCCCCCCAGGAGTGCAGGGGAATGGCAATGGGGGTTACAGTCAGTTGTTGTTTCTGTCACTGCTCAGGGAGAGGAGTTGGATCCTTCCCTGTTTCCCTTGGGGGTCCCTCCCATGGGAGACAGTTCTGGATGGACATCTGCAGTGAGTCCATCCCTCAGGCAGCAGCTCTTCCCAGCCTGCTGTCCCGTGGGTCCCTCCTCCATGGGGTCAGTCCTTCAGGGATGAGCTGACCTGGCATGGGTCCTCCACAGGGGCCACGAGTCCTGCTGGGAAAAACCTGCTCCAGCCTGGGCTTCCCTCTGCACGGGCTGCAGGTCCCTGCCAGGACCTGCTCCATCCTGGGCCTGCCCTGGGATCACAGCCTCCTTCCTGCATCCCTCTGCTCCAGTGTGGGAGCCTCCAGGGGCTGCAGGGGGGTCTCTGCACCCCAATGCTCCCCCAGGGGCTGCAGGGGCCTCAGCTGTGGTGCCTGGAGCACCTCCTGCCCCTCCTTCATCACCGCCCTTGGGGTCTGCATTGCTGTTCCCTCGTTCCCACTCCACTCTTCCCTGGTTGCAATTCCTTCTGGAGGAAGGAATCCTCCAGCTCTGTTATCCCAGAGCTGTTCCTGTTGCTCCTGATGGGCTCGGCCTTGGCCAGCAGCAGCAAGTCCGTCCTGGAGCAGCTGGCATTGGCTCCACGGGGCAGGGGAAGCTTCTGGAAGCTTCCAAGAGAAGCCACCCCTGGAGGCCCCCCACTACCAAAACCCACCCACAGAAACCCACTGCACCCAGTGACTTCCGCTTGCCCCAGGATGATCCCAGTTCCCATCAGTGTGATCCAGTCACTCCCAGTTCAGACCAGTTGCCTCCAGCATGCACCCTGTCACTCTCAGTTACCCCCAGTTGCTTCCAGCATGATCTCAGTTGCTCCAAGAATCATAGAATCATAGAATAGATCAGGTTGGAAAAGACCTCCAAGATCATCGAGTCCAACCCCTGATCCAACTCCAGTTACTATATCATGGCACTAAGGGCCACGTCCAATCTTTGGTTAAAAAGCTCCAGGGATGGTGAATCCACCATCTCTCTGGGCAGGTCGTTCCAATGCCTGATTACTCTCTCTGTAAAGAATTTCTTCCTAACATCTAACCTAAATCTCACCTGGCAGAGCTTGAGCCCCTGTCCCCTTGTCCTGTTGTTGGTTGCCTGGGAGAAGAGACCAACCCCCACCTGGCTATAACCTCCCTTCAGGTAGTTGAAGAGAGTGATGAGGTCACCTCTAAACCTTCTCTTCTCCAGACTAAACAACCCCAGCTCCCTCAGCCTCTCCTCATAGGACTTGTGCTCAAGTCCCTTCACCAACCGGGTTGCTCTTCGCTGGACCTGCTCCAGCCCCTCCATGTCCTTCCTGAACTGAGGGGTCCAGAACTGAACACAATACTCAAGGTGCAGTCTCACCAGCGCTGAGTACAGGGGAAGGATCACTGCCCTGCTCCTGCTGCCACACTGTTCTTGATGCAGGTTAGGATGCCATTGGCCTTCTTGGCCACCTGGGCACACTGCTGGCTCATGTTCAGCCTCCTGTCGATCAGCACCCCCAGGTCCCTTTCCACCTGGCTGCTCTCCAGCCACTCTGTCCCCAGTCTGTAGCGCTGCAGGGGTTGTTGTGGCCAAAGTGCAGGACCCAGCACTTGGCCTTGTTGAACTTCATCCCATTGGAATCAGCCCAACTCTCTAGACTGTCCAGGTCCCTCTGCAGAGCCCTCCTGCCTTCCAGCAGGTTGACACTCCCTCCCAACTTGGTGTCATCTGCAAATTTGCTGATGATGGACTCAAACCCCTCATCTAGATCATCGATAAAGATGTTAAACAGGACTGGACCCAGCGCTGATCCCTGGGGACACCACTGGTGACTGGATCCCAACTGGATGCAGCCCCGTTCACCACCACTCTCTGGGCCTGGTCCTCCAGCCAGTTCTTAACCCAGCACAGAGTGCCCTGTCCAAGCCGTGGGCTGCCAGCTTTTCCAGGAGTATATTATGGGAGACGGTGTCAAAGGCTTTGCTGAAGACCAGGAAGACACATCCACAGCCTGCCCCTCATCCACCAGGTGGGTCACCTGATCATAAAAGGAGATCAGGTTGGTCAGACGTGACCTGCCCCTCCTAACCCTGTGCTGGCTGGCTCTGATCCCTTGTCCATCCTGTAGGTGTTGTGTGATTGCACTCAGGATGATCTGCTCTGTAACCTTGCCAGGCACTGAGGTCAGGTTGACAGGCCTGGAGTTTCCCAGGTCTTCCTTCTGGCCCTTTTTGTGGATCAGCGTGACATTCCCCAAGTTCCAATTATCTGAGACTTCCCAGGTGAGCCAGGACTGTTGGTAAATGATGGAGAGCAGGTTGGCCAGCTCTTCTGCCAGCTCCCTCATCGCCCTTGGGTGGATCCCTTTGGGTCCCATAGACTTGTGAGGATCCAAGTGGCTCAGCAGGTCACAAACTGTTTCCTCCTGAATTACAGATGCTATTCAGCATCTTATCTCTGTCTACAAGCTCCAGAAGCTTCTTGACCTCTGACAAGAAGCACCTGCCAGAACTGCAAGAACAGATGCACACCCACCTCTGCCTCGGGGCCTTGGGCAAAGGGCTGGCGAGGGAGAGGCCCAGGAGCCTTGGGGTCTGCCCAGCTTTCCTCCTCCCTGGGGGCTCCCAGTCCTCTCCTGACACCCTGTTGGCCCCAGGTCTTGCTGGTTTCGGGCTCATGGCCCGCCGGCACCATCCCACCAGCCTGACCCCCCTCCCTGCCCTCTCCAGCTGCTCCTCCCTTTGGTGGGAAGGCCCCATCCAAGGAAAACCCCGGTGATCAGCAATGGCACCTGTGGGACAGCTGCAAGGCTCGAGTCTGCCAGGCAAGAGCAGGAGCACAGAGAGCCTGAGGAGCCAGGAGATGCCCTGGCTGGACATCGTGCTGCTGTGGGAAGAGCTGACCCCTCTGCACAGTCTGTGCCGTCCCTGCCAGCCAAGTTCTGCCCGGGCTCTGTGCACGGGGACGGAGCGCTGACAGTTTTCAGCCCCCGCGCTGTTCCACAAAGGCTGGGATGGCACAAGGGCCTTGCCTGGCACCCAGGAGATGGGCAAGGCAAGGCAAGGACGGAGCATCTGAGCCACCAGCACGCTGTCTCAAAGGATGGGATGGCACAGAAGCCCAGAATCCATGAGGTTGGCAGAGACTTCTGAGGTCAACCGGCGTCCAGCCTACGACCCATCCCCAGCATGTCAAGCAGACCACGGCACTGAGTGCCATGTCCAGTCTGTCCTTAAACATCTCCAGGGACGGTGACTCCGCCACCTGCCTGGGCAGCCCATGTCAATACCTAATCCCTGTTTCTGTCCAAAAATTCCTGCTTCTACCCCTGACAAACACCCCCTGACAGGTAGGTCCTCGTGTCCTCTGTATATTTTTGTGTACATCTGGTGTGTGCAATGAGTCAAAGAGGGGATCCCATGAGCAAATAAGGCAGGGTTGTCTGGCATTATATTTCTCATTCCAGGTTTAAATTCACCTTTGCTTGATCCAATAGATGGGTGAGGGGATTCAATTTGAGGTAAGATGGTTACATTTACTTTTGATTCCATATTTTCACAAACCCTGTGGCCAGTTCCCAGGAGAGGTTCCTTTGATTTTCACTTCTAACGGTCTGTTCTGCTAAGCACATGGACAAGGTAAATAACCACACAAACAGAACTAACAAATGATAACCACAGTTACCAGTGAACTGAACCAGAGTCCTAACCTCAGGTTTTCAGTCCCAGCTCTGAATCCTTTTCTCCATTGAACAGTTCCCTGTAAAAGAAAAGAAAAAGGTCTGTCCTGCCCCTTTTAGGGCCAACACTAAAATGTAGGAACAATCCCCCGAGAGCTTATTTTGTGTTCTTTGCCATGAGCATCTTTTGCTTTCCAGGTGTCCTTGTCCAAGGGAGGACCATTGGTAAAGCTCCTACAGAAGGCAGTGTCACTAATACAGGCTGGCCAGGAAGGGGAGAGGGGTTTTGATCACCCTCAGACCTCAGTGCACCCTTTGAACACAGCAAAAGAATCCCTGTAAACACATACAGAGTCAGAGGGTTCAGCTTCCTGGTTAAATACCCTCCAAACTGCTCCTGATTCTCCTGCCTGTGCCCTGCCTTCTCCTAAGGGACTGTTTTGTCTCCTGGATGTCCCTGTAAAGCTACAGCACGATATTTCCAAACTGCCCCTTCCCGCTCAGCTGAGGCATCAGGAAACCCCCCCATCCTGCAATTGCTCTGAGTGTGGGGATGCCCCTTGAACCACAGAAGGGGGAGAATCAGCTGAGCTATTTACAGTCACCTCATCTTGTCAGGGAGGATTTTTGTGAGCTCCTTCTGTTCTCTGAAAGATGGTGCAATAATGTTCAATTTGAGCCTTCCATTTCCCAACAGGAGCTGGCTGGGCCACCCCGTCAGGGGGTGGGGTTCCTGTCAAAACAGGCTTGATGACCTTAAAGGCTCCCCTTCAAATCAGAGACTGCTGAGGGACAATTTTTTCTGCTTCCCAAAAAGCAGTGTTCTCCAGAAATAAGCCCTTTTCCAAGGGAGAATATAGTTTTTGGGCATCTTTGACACTGCATGACTAAAACCCTACAGGCCTGGTGGGGAACAGGATGGTCGTGCCATAGTATGGATGTGCTGGTTTTGGATCATGTTGGAGCTGTGGCTGAAGCCTCACAATGGTGCAGGCCTCATAGAGCCCAAACACCTCATTAAAGAGCTGTCATCATGAAAGCTCTGTCTTCATAACACCCTTACCTTTCATAATGGTGCTCTCCTCATAAAGCCCATAAACCTCATAAGAGGCTCTCATCATTAAGGCCATGTCCTCATAAACCCCATCCATCTCACAATGGGGCAGTCTCAGAAGGTCTCTGTGCTCATAGAACCCATCCACCCCAGAACGGTGCAGCCTTATAAAAGGCACTGTCCTCATAACCCTCACACACCTCATAACGGTGCAGGCCTCATAAGGTCCCTGTCATCATAAGGCCCATAAACATCCTCGTGGGGCTGTCATCATAAAGGAGATGTTCTCATAAATGCCATAAACCTCTTAAAGGCTCTATCCTCATAAAGCCCGTGCACCTCAGAAGGGGCAAACATCATAAAGGCTCTGCCCTCATAAACACCATAAATGTCATAAAAGAGTGTTCTCAGAAAGCTCATAAACCTCATGACAGAGCTCTCATCGTAAAACATCTCTCTGCATAAAGCCCATGCAGGTCATAAAGGTGCTGTCCTCAGAAAGCCCATACACCTCATAAGAGGTTCTCATAAAGGCCATATCCTCATAAACCCCATAAACGTTGTTGCCTAAAAGGCTGCAGAGGGAAAAAGACTCCAGGCAAAACTAGATAGAAGGTCAGACAAGCAGCAGAGGTTTCCATGAGCCTCCAGGCTCCAGGAATACAAACCCACAACCATCCCTTCCAACGCAGGGGTTACAGTTTTTCTAATGATTTCCACCCAATGCCCGTCCCGTCCCCGCCCCGGTTCTGCCCCGCTCTGCCCCAGGAACGCCCGTGGGGAATTGAGTCTGGGGGAGTTTGGAGCTTTGAGCCGCTGCAACTACAACTCCCGGCGTGCCCCGCGCCGCAAAGGGGGCGGGGCGGGGGGGGTCTCTGCTGGCGGTGCGCGCGCACAGCCCCGCGGTGGCTGCCGGGAAAGCGATGGCGGTGACAACGGAATCTGCTCAGCACTGTGAGATCTTGCGGGGGCTGCGGCGGGGCTGGGGATGCGCTCGGGGGCTGCGGGGAGCGCGGCTGTGGGTGGGAAGGCTGGAGGGCTCGGCAGAGTGGAGAGGAGGGGCTCGGGGGTTCCCGAGGAGGTTTTGAGGTCCGTGAGGGGCTGTCGGGGGATCGCGGAGGGGATTTGGTGTCCTGAGGGCGCTCAGAGGGGAGGGTGAAGGTGCCTGAAGGGGTTTAGGAGGTCCCTGAAAGCGCTGGGGGCCTCGGAACCCTCCCGGGGGGGAGCTGTTTAAACGCCATGGCTGCACTGCGCAGGCGCCAGCGGAGTCCCCATGAGCGAACTTCAACTCCCATAAGGCCCCGCGGGGCGCCGCCATTGCCTCTCGTGCCACAGCGCCCCCTGCCGGCTGGGCGGACCGACCGCAGGGAAAGCGGGTCCTGATGCCCCCCCCGAACCCCAGAGACCCCTAAAACTTAGCACACAGAGACCCCACAGGGAGGGGATCCCCAGAAGCCAATCAGTGAGGTTCAAGGGGTCTCCCAGTCCTCAGGGGAGGGGTCCTGGTGGTGCCACCCAAATTCTTTGCAGGGAGATGAAACACATGGTGGTAAGGGGATCCCAGTGACATCCCAGTGGCTCTCAGTATGGCCCAGTAACCCCCCCCCAGTGACCACCCAGTGTTTCCCAGTGACCTCCCACTTTCCCCCAGTATGGCCCAATGATCCTCCAGTGAGGCCCAGTAACTTCCCAGTGTCTCCCTGTGTGTCCTGGTAATCCCCCAGTAATCACCCAGTCCCTCCCAGCGCCCTCCCAGCATCCCTCAATAACGCCCCAGTCCCTCCCAGTGCCCCCTGGTTCCCCCCAGTATGTCCCAGTATGCCCCAGTAATCACCCAGTGCCCCCCAAAGCTTCCCAAGTGTCCCCAATGTGTCCCCAGATGTCACTGAATTTTCTGTGAGTGTGAAGGGGGAATGGGGGAATGGTCTGGGGTCAGAGGGTCCAGAGGGGGCTCCTGGGGGGTGATAGAGGGTTGGAGACATTTGGGATGGGGTTTGGGGACAGTGGAATTGGGGGTGTCAAAGGGAGGGAATTGGGGCCAGGGGGAGGCCCTGAGGACATTGGGGACACCAGGGGGGTCTCGGGACTCACCTGCTTGTGGTGCTGCCCCTCCTCTCCCACCCAGGTGCCCCTGAGCAATGGCCCGGAGGTGAGCCCAGAGCTGGCCCTGAGCTGGCCCTGAGGTGGCCCTGAGAAGAAGTGGAAGGCAGAGGTGGTGCTGAGGCAGGAGAGCCCCGTGCTGGGGAAGAGGCTGATCTGGGAGTGCCCAGCAGGGAGAAGGTGCTGTGTCCATGCCCTGTGTGCCAGGTGAGCTGGGGCTTTGCTGCAGAGCTGCGGGCGCTGATTGGAGCGGCTGCAGCTGCTGAGCTGGTGGCACCCAGGAACACAAAGTGTGCCCGGCCACGGAGCCTGCAGGGAGGAGCAGGGACAGGGTCAGGGCCACTGTCAGCCCGGGGCTGGCTGGGGAGACACAGCAGTTTTGGGGTCCCCCTGGGAGCTGCTGAGGGTAGAGGGCGGAGCGGGCGATGCCGGAGCTGGGGGACCCCCGGCTGGGTGGAGGGGGGAGCACGGAGAGGGAGGAGCCCCGGGACCCCCGGGAGCCTGAAACGGGGGGAGCAGAGAAGGGGAAACCTGGAGAGTGGGGACCCCTGGGATCTCTGGGACAACAAGGTGGAGAACCCGGAGAGGAGGAATGTGTGGGAAGGCGGCACCCCAAAGGTGAGAGTCAGAGGAGAAGGGACTCTTGGGATCCCCAAAACTCCCAGCATCCCTAAGTGGGACCCCCAACATCCCAGACTGGGCAGACCCTCTGAACCCCAGAGGGGAGAGACCAGAGAGGGGGAGCTTGTGGAAGATATTTTTTTGGGGTCATCTTCATAATTTGGAGTATATTTCAGCTGAATCTCAACTTTTTGCAGTTTTCGGGGTCAGGGGTCTTGTTGCTATTTCTGAGGGGTTTTTATCTAAACCTTTATGTTTTGGGGTTTTTGTGGGCTGAATCTTGGAGGTCCCCCAGAACCCTGAAGTTGGGAGATGTGGGAGCCTTGGATTCCTAGGACCTCCAGCAGCCTGGAGACGGCAGGGACCCTGTAGAGGGGAGACCGCAAATACACATGAATAATCCCAGCAACCCGAACAGAGGGGATCTCCAGAATCGCACAGTGGAGAGACCAGAGAGGAGGAGCTGCTGGCTGGGGTTTTCGGGGCTAAATAGTGATGTTTTGGAGGTTTTTATGGTCCCAGGATGCCCGGTGAGTTCTAGAGATGGACTTGGGCAGGAGGAACCCCCAAGGCAACGCGCTCAGCCCCTGTTTTCCCCCCCAGCAGGATTTGTCCTTCCCAAAGCTTGGGTGGATGGAGGAGGAGGCTGCAAGGAAGAGGAAAGGACCACAGACCCCCCAGGCAGGTGAGGAGGAAGTCAGTGCCCCTTTGGCCCTGTCTTGTGGTGCCTGTGGCAGCCGAGCATCACCCCTGGCTGCAGGACAACCCCGCTGGCACCGCCGTCCTGCCGGGGCTGGATCTGGGGAATGTCCTTGACCTTCCCTCTGGGCTGGAGGCAAATCCCCTGCCTGTCCTTCTTCCCTCCTGCCCCAGGCCCCGAGCTGAGGACGGAGAGCACGGAGGACAAATCCCCCCGGCAGAGCCTGGTGGGAGAGGCCGTTTTGAAGGGCTCCCCGACGCAGGAAGGCAGCGGGGAGGAAAAGGCCCGGAGATGCCCCCGGAGGAGGGGCTGCAAAGCCAGCCCAGGGTGCTCTGAGGAGGAAAGACCCGTCCTGTGCCGGGAAGGCGGCCGGAGCTTGAACCGGAGCTCCGAGCTGGTGGTCCCTGAGCAGCCTCCCAGCAGGGAGAAGCCCTTCAGGTGCTTGGAATGTGGGAAGAGCTTCAGGCTGAGCACCAACCTCCTCAAGCACCAGCACATCCACACTGGGGAACGGCCC
Source organism: Myiozetetes cayanensis (assembly GCF_022539395.1). Lineage (NCBI taxonomy): Eukaryota > Metazoa > Chordata > Aves > Passeriformes > Tyrannidae > Myiozetetes > Myiozetetes cayanensis. Next base: position 14,686 of record NW_026087783.1, on the reverse strand, counting down.
TACACATGTAGGGAATGTGGGAAGAGCTTCAGGGACAGCTCCAACCTGATCCGACACCAGCTCATCCACACTGGGGAACAACCCTACAAGTGCTTGGAATGTGGGAAGAGCTTCAGCCAGAGCTCCCACCTCGTCAGGCACCAGCACATCCACACTGTAGAATGGCCCTACATGTGTAGGGAATGTGGGAAGAGCTTCAGGGACAACTCCAACCTGCTCCAACACCAGCTCATCCACACTGGGGAACGGCCCTACTGGTGTGGGGAATGTGGGAAGAGGTTTCGGACCAGCTCCAATCTCCTCATGCATGAGCGAACACACACAGGGGAGAGGCCCTTTCGCTGCACTGACTGCGGGAAGGGCTTCAACCGGAAGGACCACCTCATCACTCACTGGCGCATCCACACTGGGGAGAGGCCCTACAAGTGTGGGGAGTGTGGGAAGAGCTTCTCCCACAGCTCTACCTTGACCTATCACCAACAGACCCACCAGTAAGGGAAGCCCTGGAGTGCCCTGACTGCTGTAAGAGCTTTGGCTGCTGCTCCCACCCCAGATGACCCCCCTGATGGTGAGGCAACCCCTGGAGTCCAGTGACTGTCAGTCCATCCCTTTCTACCAGAAAGGACCAGGCCCCTTTGCCAGGGGCAGGTTGTGCCAACAGAACCTTTCTTGGGGGGGGTGTGTGGAGATTCCTGCCTTGGCTGGGGACACCCCAAGGTCACTGCTGGAGTTTGAGAGCAGAGATCTCCCCCCGAGTGTTGGTCTGGGGGAGTTCCATCCCTCTCTAATTCATAATTCTTGCTTTGGTGCCAGCTTGAGTAGAATTGCTTCAACAATTGCTTTAGTGTAGAGCACTGTCCGATGTTATGCTGTCCTACTGGTAGTTTTAGTGGTTCTATTGTGCAGTAAATAATTCTGATGAAGATCTTTTGTCTGATCATTTGTAACCCTAAATAATTGATTTCTATCAATAGATCTGATTTGTCATCATTAAAGCCCTGAGGAACAAAAGTGGTTCAGTCCCACCTCTGTAATTCCTCTAAACTGAAAGTGTTGGCATAACCCAAGGCTGAGATTGGATCCAGCAGCCTCCAGCACCCCACAGCAAGTTGGGAGCTCAGGGAGGCCACCCCACTTTCCCAGCACTTTTGGGCCCAAAGACCCCCATGGGATCGTTGGACCTGGCAGACCACCCCTTCTTTTCCACCCTTCTCCCTGTTCCTCCCACTTTCCCATTGTCCCCTGTTACAATCTGCTTAAATGTTGCAGAAAGAACTTCAGATTCGAATATGCCCTTGATCAAAATTAAAACTCCCTTAAGTTATCTGTTGATACCAAAACCTGATGTTATTAATTGCTAAGAGATGCATCCCACAGTAAGCTGGGAGCTCAGGGGGGCCACCCCCCATTCCCACCCTCCCTATGTCCAAAGACCCCCATGGGACCGTCGTACCCACCACAGCACTCCCCCTTTTCCACCCTTCTTCCTGTTACTCCCACCATCACATTGTCCCCTCAATCCCCAATTTCCCTCCCAAACAGTTTTGGGGTCCCAAGCCCCACTTTTTGGCCCCTCTCCTTGGGTGCTGAAGGAGAAAATGAGGTCACACACACAGAGTTCCATTTCGGGATTTGTCCAATGACACTTTTCGGTGTCCCCTTTCATTCCCATTCCCTCGGGAGCAGCACCCACTGTTTGTCTTTCAGTGCAGCGGAATTCCCAGGATGGCCCCAAAGCAGTGCCCTGATCCCACACATTGCCCTCCCCTCCTGCAGGGGCTGTTCAGCCACCAGAGAAAAACACAGGCTGGTCCTGCAGGCTGGTTCCAGTGCACTTGCACTCGGAGAAACAACCTTGTCTCTCTCCAAGCACTCAGCCAAGGTGGCTCCTCCCTTTGCACCCCCATTCCCTCAGTGCAGGTGCAGAGTGACTCCCCCTGGTCCCACCTCTGCCCTACTTTGTTTGCACATGCAGAGTTCATGGTCAGGAGGGTCAGGATGTGATACATGGAGGGTAGATATGTTTTCATCTGTGATACAACTTTAGCAACAAGGATTACTGACAGGGATGGTCAAGGCGTTGTCAGTCACAACAATCCCAACGTCAGGTGCGACCAAGAAGGCCCCTGAGTGACAGGTCCAGCCATGGCTGAGCTGTGAGGCCGGTCAGTCAGTCAGCAGACACAGGGAATTACCTCTAGAACAGCATCTGCCCCAGGTGCCATCCGGGCAGGGCTTGCTCTGCTCAGCATTCCCTGACTCCTCCCGGCATTCCTGAGGGAGCCTCTGCATCTGCACAGTGGGATTGCGGGCCAGGCCCACTCAGGACAAGGGGCCATCCGAGGGGCTGGAAGCCAGCAGGGTCCTGGGGGAGACAGAACACAAGCAGAGTCCTCCCCATGCTGAGCACTCGAGAGGGCCTTGTCATCAGGTGTCTGCTGGGAGGGTTTTTGTTTAATACTTGTCAATTCAAATTCAAAAAAACTAAGGGTAAACACAGCTTTGTCTACTTGGGGTGTCACATTCCCCCTTTTTTGTTTTGAAAGTGTTGGTTTTGATGCAGAGCACACATTTCTTGCATGTGGGGTAGGCACAAGTGATAGGACCACATTTATGGTTTATTCTGTTGGGGTTTTTTTTTCTCTTTTTTATTCCTTTTTCTTTCATTTTTATTTCTTTTTTCCTCTTTTTACTTTTTCTTCTCTTTTTCCTTTTTCTCTTTTTTTCTTTTTTCCTTTTCTCTTTTTCTTCTTTTTCTCTTTTTCTCTTTCTCTTTTTCTTTTTCCCATTTTTCTTTTTTCTTTTTTCCTTTTTTCTCTTTTTTCCTTTTTTTCTTTTTTCCCCATTTTTCTTTTTTCCCCATTTTTCTTTTTTCTCTTTTTTTCTTTTTTCTTTTTCCTTTCTTTTTTCTGGTTTTTTTTTTCCTTTTTCTTTCTTTTTTTCTTTTTTTCTTTTTTCCTTTTCTCTTTTTCCTTTTCTTTCCTTTTTCTCTTTTTCTTCTCTTTTTCCTTTTTCTCTTTTTTTCTTTTTCTTCTTTTTTCTTTTTCTTTTTCTTTTCTTTTTTTCTGTTTTTCTTCTCTTTTTCCTTTTTCTTTCTTTTTCTTTTTTCTTTTTTTCCTTTTTTCTGTTTTCCTTTTCTTTTTTTTCTGTTTTTTCTTCTCTTTTTCCATTTTTCTTTCTTTTTTTGTTTTCTGTTTTCTTTTTTCTTTTTTCCTTTTTTTCTATTTTCCTTTTCCTTTCTTTTTTTTTCTAGTTTTTTTTCTTTCTTTTTTTTTGTTTTCCTTTCTCTTTTTTCTGTTTTTTTCTTCCTTTTTCTTCTGTTTTCCTTTTCCTTTCTTTTTTTTCTGGTTTTTTTCTCTTTTTTCCTGTTTTCTTTTTTCTTTTCCTTTCTTTTTCCTTTTTCTCTTTTTCCTTTTTCTCTTTTTCCTTTTCTTTCTTTTTTTCCTTTTTCTCTTTTTCTCTTTTTCTCTTTTTCTTTTTCTTTTTCCTTTTTCTTTCTTTTTTCTCTTTTTCTTTTTCTTTCTTTCTTTTTCTCTTTTTCTTTTTTCCTTTTCTTTCTTTTTCTCTTTTTCTTTTCTTTTTCTTTTCTTTTCCTTTTTCTCTCTTTTTCCTTTTCTTTTTTTCTCTTTTTCTCTTTCTTTCTTTTTCCTTTTTTCTTCTTTTTCCTTTTTCTTTCTTTTTCTTTTTCTTTTCTTTTTCCTTTTTCTCTTTTCCTTTTCTTTTTTCCTTTTCTCTTCTCTTTTTCCATTTTCTTTCTTTTTTTCTTTTTCTTTTTCTTTTTTCCTTTTTTTCTCTTTTTCCTTTTTTTCCGTTTTTCTTCTCTTTTTCCATTTTCTTTCTTTTTCTCTTTTTCTGTTTTCTTTTTTCCTTTTTCTTTTCTTTTCCTTTTTCTTTCTTTTTCTTCTCTTTTTCCTTTTTCTTTCTTTTTTTCTTTTCTGTTTTCCTTTTTCTCTTTTTCTCTTTTTCTTTCTCTTTTTCCTTTTCTCTTTTTCCTTTTTCTTTTTCTTCTCTTTTTCCTTTTTCTTTCTTTTTTCTCTTTTTTTCTCTTTTCTCTTTTTTCCTTTTTTTCTCTTTTCCTTTTTCTCTTTTTCCTTTTCTCTTTTTCCATTTTTTCTTTTCCTTTTTTCTCTTTTTCTTCTTTTTCTTTTTCCCTTTTTCTCTTTTTCCTTTTCTTTTTCTCTTCTCTTTTTCCTTTTTTCTTTTTCTCTTTTTTCTTTCTTTTTTTTCTGTTTTCTTTTTTTCCTTTTTCTCTTTTCCTTTTCTTTTTCTTTTTTCTCTTTTTCCATTTTCTTTCTTTTTTCTCTTTTGTTTTCTTTTTCTCTTTTTCCCTTTTTTCTCTTTTCCTTTTCTCTGTTTTTTTCTCTTTTTCCATTTTTCTTTCTTTTTTTCTCTTTTGTTTTCTGTTTTCTTTTTTCCCTTTTTTCTCTTTTCCTTTTTTTTCCCCTTTTTTCTTCTCTTTTTCCATTTTTCTTTCTTTTTTCTTTTTTGTTTTCTGTTTTCTTTTTCCCTTTTTTTCTCTTTTCCTTTTCTTCTGTTTCCCCTTTTTTTCTTCTCTTTTTCCATTTTTCTTTCTTTTTTTCTTTTGTGTTTTCTTTTTTCTTTTTTCCTTTTTTCTCTTTTCCTTTTCTTTTTTTTTCTTCTCTTTTTCCATTTTTCTTTCTTTTTGTCTTTTTTGTTTTCTTTTTTCTTTTTTCCTTTTTTTTCTGTTTTCCTTTGGTTTTTTTTCACTCTTTTTCCTTTTTTCTCTTTTTTCTTCTATTTTTTTTCTCTTTTTTCGTTTTTCCCTCTCTTTTTTTCCTTTATTTCCCTTTTTCCTTTTTTATCTTTTTCCATTTTTCAGTTTTTTCCACTCTCTTTTCTTTCTTTTTTTTCCTTTTTCTTATTTTTTCCTTTTTGTCTTCTTTTTTTTTATTGTTATCTTTTTTTCCTGTTTTTTTCGGGTTTTTTTTGTTGGTTTTTTCTTTCTTTTTTCTGGTTTTTTTTCATTCTTCTTACTTTTTTTCCCTCTTCTATCTTTTTTCTTATTTTTCCTTTTTTTTTGTTATTTTCCTTTTTTTCTATTTTTACTTTGTTCTCTTTTTCCTTCTCTTTTCTTTTTTCTATTTTTTAATTTTCCTTTTCCTTTTTTTCTATTTTTCTTTTTTCTCTTTTTTCTTTTTAATTTTCCTTTTCCTTTTTTCTATTTTTCTTTTTTCTCCTTTTTTCTTTTTCTTTTTTTTCTTTTTTCCTTTTTTTTGTAATTTTCCTTTTTTTTTCTATTTTTCTTTTTTCTCTTTTTTCTTTCTTTTTTTCATTTTTTTGATTTTTTTCCTTTTTCTTTTTTGTCTTTTTTCCTTTTTCTTATTTTTTTCCCCTTTTTTTGCTTTTTTCTTTTTTTTGTAATTTTCCTTTTCTTTTTTTCTATTGTTTATTTTTTCTCCTTTTTCTTTTTTCCTTTTTTTTTTCCTTTCTTTCCGTTTTTTGTTATTTTCCTTTTCCTTTTTTTCTATTTCTTCTTTTTTCTTTTTTTTTTTCCTTTTTTCTTTCTTTTTTTTCTGTTTTTTTCTCTTTTTTTTCAATTTTTTTCATTTTTTCTTTTTTCCCCTTTTTTCTCTTTTTTTTTCTTTGTTTTTTTAACATTGTTTTCTATCAATTGTATTTTCAAGGAAGATTTATACACATCTCAAAACAATCTCCACGTCCATGTCTTACCACAGCAGATAATCTGGCACTGTTGGTGCAGGTTCCTGAGGATTCCCAGGATCACAAACACTGACACTCCAAGGGTGCAAGTGAAGCAACTTTCTTCCGTCCCTTGGGATAACGTTCCATGCCCAGCGAGCCCTGGATTTCTGCAGAGCCGCTGGGCAGGAGCAGCAGATGGAGCAGCTGCTCCAGCCAAGGGCAAACCCCCCACCCCCCGCTGTGGTTACAGACAGTGCCAGCACATCCTCGTACCCCAGAAATCACGGGAACGCTCTGGGATAACAGGTTTGGGAACAGGGAGTGTTGAGCAGAAGAAGATCCCGGCAGGGGGAAGAGCAAAAGAGAACAGGAGATAACGAGCAGACTCCAAGGTCAGTGCAGTGGGGAGGGGGGGACAAGGGGGACACAGGGACCCCCCCTTTCCCCTGCAGCAGGGAAAGACAGAGCTGAAGGCCCTGCTGCTGGTAGAGCCCATTGGGGTGCAGAGACCCCTCCCCTGCGGCTGATGGAAGAGCCCCCGCTGGAACTGGGGGCTGCCCGAAGGAGGCTGTGGCTGTGACCCCGTGGCAGGCCCAGGGTGGAGCAGAGTCCTGCTGGGGACCTGTGGCCCCTGCAGAGAAACCCCCGCGCTGCAGCGACTCGTCCCGGGTAGGACTTGTGAGCCCGGGAAGGGACCCACGGCGGGGCAGCTCGTCTGGGAAGGACTGCACTCCATGGAGGAGGGACCCAAGGGACAGCAGAGCAGCAAGAACTGCTGCCCCAGGGAGGGACTCACGCTGGAGAAGCCCATCAGGGACTGTCTCCCGTGGGAAGGGACCCCACAGAAACAGGGGAAGGATTCAGAGCCATCACCCCCTGTAGCCTGGGGGGAAGACTTTGGTCATGCAGGTTGTGCCCCTGCAGACACAGAAGAGCATTGGAGTGCAGAGACTCATTCACCCCCATGGAGAAGGGACCCCAGGACAGTGGATTGGGAAGAGCTGCAGTTCAAGAGATGGACTCACTTTAACAGCGGCAAAAGACACATCTGGCTGGGACCTTTTTACCCTTCCCCGACCTCTGCCCTGCTGGGGGGAGGAGGAAGAACATGCAAGGAAGGAGGGGGGGAAGGTGTTTGTTTAGGACTGGTTTATTTCTCACTTTTTAATTTTTATCCTGTTAGCAACAAATTTAAGTTCTATCCCCATTTGGAGTCTGGTTTGCTCATTAGTAAATGAGTCTCCCAGTTCTTATCTCTACTCAGAAATTCTTAAACTGTTTTTCTTTCCTCTCCTCTGTGGAGCTGCAGAGAAGGGGGAGGGGAGTGAATGGAGCAGCTTTTGGTGGGTATTTGAAATCCAGCCAAGGTCAAACCTACCCCACCCCCACTATTGTTACAGACAGTGCCAGCACATCCTGGTCACCCCAGTCATTCCCAGTCACTCCCAGTTGCCCCAGGAAGGGCAGGGACAAAAAGGGACATTGTCATCACAGGGCAAAGAACATCTTTGACTGCAGGGCAGGACATCCTCTTCAGCAGAGCTGTGGAGAAACAAATATCCCAACTCTGCCTTGCCAGTCACGGTTGAGGTTCCTCATGGAGACATTTGACAGAGGCAGCAGAGACACAGAGGATGATCCTGCTCAAAGGCAACCCTCCAAAATCCCAAGAGCAGAAATTCCTGAAGGATTACCACAGGCAAGGAAAGCATCCCTGGAGAAGGGAGCAACTCAAGGCAATGCAATGTGTACTTCAGGAGCCAGGACCTCTTATACAACTGTTCATCCTGAGCCTCCTCTGGCGGTCCAGCCTTCAACTGATGACAAAACAGAGCACGATCCAAAGCCATCACATTTGAACCCAGTGGCACAAAGGGTTGGTGTTCATCTGCAGGCAACTAACAGAGAAAACTACAGAAAAACTGGAAAACTCTGGAAAAGTGCCAGATTCAGTTACCTGTGACTCCTGGCTTGATGGGCAGCAATCCCTTCCTTGCTCCTGGTCCAGGGTTGTATCCCATTCACCTCCCACTGGGAGTGGTTAAGTCAGTCAAGGCAGAACAGCTGCAGTCACTCCTCAATCACTCCATCACACCCCCACACCCAGACCTGGGAGTCTGCACTTACCCCACACTCCCCCCATGAGCTCAGCTCCGTCCCTGCACCCTAAATCAATGCTTTAGAGAAACAGGACAAGGCCATTGAGACATTTCCCTGGCCTTCCTTTTCTTGGTCTCACCTTTGCCTTGCTACAGTTACCCCTCCTATGATCCCAGTCACTCCCAGGATATCCTGGTTTCATCCAGCATACACTCAGTCATTCCCAGTTACTCCCAGTTGCTTCCAGATGATCCCAGATTCCCTCAGTTGCTCCCAGTAGCCCAAACTACGATCCCAATTGCCCCAACTGTAGTCTCAGTCCCCTCCAGGGTGGTTCCTGTATCTTCCAGTTGTTCCCAGTGTGCCCCCACTTGGCTCCAAGGGTGGGCCCAGGAACTCCCAGTAACCCCCAGGAAGGTTTTATTCACACTCCTGCAAGGCCAGTCTCTCCAGTATGATCCCAGTGTGATCCCAGCCAACCCCAATATGCTTCCAGTCACATACAGTATGATCCCAGTCAGTCCCACTATAATCCCAGTCAGTCCCAGTATGATCCCAGTTGCTCCATCTCAGGCCTGTGCTCTGCAACATCTCCATCAGTGACCTGGACACAGCCCTGGAAGGGACACTGAGCAAGTCTGGAGATGACACAAAGCTGGGAGGAGCTGCTGAGTCCCCCGAGAGCAGGGAGGTCCTGCAGAGACACCTGGACAGATCTGAGGGCTGGGAATCTCCAACCATGGGAAGTTCCCAGGAGGAAAAGCCGGATTTTGCCCTGGGAAGGGGTAACCCCAGATGGATGAACACACTGGGAATGAGAGACTGGGAAGCAGTGCCGGGAAAGGGCCCTGGGGGTGCTGGTGGGTGCCAGTTGGCCCTGAGTCAGCAGTGCCCTGGCAGCCAGGAGGGCCAAGCCTGTGCTGGGGGCATCAAGGAGGGGATTGTCCCGTTCTGCTCTGCCCTGGGGTGGCCTCACCTGCAAGATTGGGGCAGTTTGGGGGGACACAATGGAAGGGAGAGATTGAGCCATTGGAGAGTGTCCAAAGGAGGCCACAAGGATGGGGAAGAACCTGGAGGGGAAGGTGTGTGAGGACACTGAGGGCACTTGGTGTGTTCAGCTGGAGAAGAGGAGACTGAGGGGAGACTTCACTGCAGTCACAACTTTCTGGGGAGGGGCAGAGGAGGGGCAGACCCTGAGCTCTGCTCTGTGGTGACCAGGGAAAGGACTGAGGGAATGGCCTGGAGTTGTGTCAGGGCAGGGTTGGGTTGGATTTTAGAAAAAGGTTCTTCCTCCAACGGTGGTTGGGCACTGAACAGGCTCCCCAGGGCAGTGGGCACAGCACCAAGGCTGACAGAGCTCAAGAAGTGTTTGGATGATCCTCTCAGGCTCATGGTGGGAGCCTTGGGGATGGTCCTGTGCAGGGCTAAGGGTTGGACTGGATGATCCTTGGTGGTGCCTTCCAACTCAGCCTATTCTGTGACTCTGTGATTATCAACCCTGTGTTCAGCACAAATCCAAAACACAGCCCTGCACTGGCCATGGGGAAGAAATTTAACTGGACTCCCCCTGAAAGCAGCACAGCCATTATGGGCTCTCACAGAAACATCCCACAGTCCATTTGCCACCTGGAACCAGTGACTCTGAGTTCCTACTTCCCCAGCCCCAGGGATGGTGTCCTTGTCTGCTCATTCCTCCACACTATCTTTTCAGTGATGACCTAAGTGGGACTTGCTGACATCCTCAGGAACTTGGATGTTTCCTGGGGAGTTTTACTTTTCTAGAGGCTTGTTCATTCTTCCCATCCTCAGTTCAGGAATTCAGTGCCAAAGGGCTCATTAACACTCAGAACATCTTAAGGAGACAAAACTCTGGGAATAATTTACTTTTAACTCTTCCATTCTTTCGTGGTTTATTAGACAGATTTCACATCCACACTCTACAGTCCTTTTCCCATGTGTAACCACTGACTCTTGAGTTCCTGCTTCCCCTGTCCAGGGATGATCTCCCTGTCTGCTCATTCCTCCACACTCTCTTCTCAGTGATGGTATCTAAACCAGACAAACCCCTGTGAATAATTTCCTTCCAAGTCTTCAATTCTTTTGTGGTTAATTATTCAGATCTCAAAAGTGCAATCCAAGTGAATATATTGTATTATTAAAATAATGAATAAGGATGTCTTTTTTGTGGCCTGTTTACCTTTTTACCATTTTTACATTGAGATCAGGAATCCCCAGTCAATATTGATCCCAAGCACCTCCTAATTCACTCTGAATTGATAAGAAAATCAAGACCATTTCTGTCTGACAATCCATCAGACTTTATCCCTATCCCCACCCCACCATTCTCTCATCCAAGCCCTGGGACTCAAAGCAGCTTTGGGCAAATCTGAGCTTCCTCCACTAAAGGCTGTGCCTGCAGGTTTCAGCTCCTTGGCACCAACTCCCACCTGCTTGGCTTGGAGAAAGAGCTGCACAAGACAGTGGGTTTCTGTGGCTGAGTTTTGGTAGTGGGCAGAACTACAGGGGTGGTTTCTGTTAGAATCCTCCAGAAGCTTCCCCTGTGCCATGGAGCCAATGCCAGCTGCTCCAGGATGGAGTCCCTGCCACTGGCCAAGGCTGAGCCACTTAGGAGTGACAGTAACACCTGTGGGATAAAATATTTCAGAAGAGAGGAGTGTTGTACAGAAAAAACTCCAGCCTGGGAAGAGCAGAGTGAGAACGTGGGATAATAACACAGACCCCAAGGGCAGTCAGAAGGAGGGACAGAAGGGACCACACAGGAGCATGGGAAGGACTCAGAGCTGAAGCCCTGCAGCCCCTGGGGGAGCATCGGGGTGCAGAGACCCCCCTGCAGCCCATGGAGGCTCCCACGCTGGAGCAGGGGGATGCAGGAAGGAGGCTGTGACCCTGGGGCAGGCCCAGGATGGAGCAGGTCCTGGCAGGGACCTGAAGCCCGTGCAGAGGGAAGCCCAGGCTGGAGCAGGTTTTTGCCGGGCAGGACTCGTGGCCCCTGTGGGGGACCCACGCTGGGTCAGCTCATCCCTGAAGGACTGACCCCATGGAGGAGGGACCCACAGGACAGCAGGCTGGGAAGAGCTACTGCCCGAGGGATGGACCCACTGGAGAGGTCCATCCAGGACTGTCTCCTGTCGGAGGGACCCCCAAGGGAACAGGGAAGGATCCAACTCCTCTCCCTGAGCAGTGACAGAAACAACAACTGACTGTAACCCCCATTCTTGTCCCCCTGCACCGCTGGAGGGAGGAGGGAGAGCTGAGAAGGAAGGAGGGGTGGAGGGAAGGTGTGTTTCAGATTGTTTTATTTCTCACTCTTTGGCTTTTATCCTGTCAGTAATAAATTTAAGTACTATCCCTACTTTGAGTCTGGTTTACCCATTAGGAAGCGACTTTCTCCCCACCCTGATCTCTACTCAGGAATCCTCTGCTGCTTTTTTTCTCTCCTCTGTGGAGTTGCAGAGGGAGGGGGAGGTAGCAGCTTTTAGTGGGTGTTGGAAATCTAGCCAGGGTCAACCCATTAAACCAACCCATGTGCTTGAGGCCCTTTTGTGATGTCACAGCCTACACTCTCCGTTCCAGAATAGCCCTTGGCAACCAAAGAATCAACACCCCACAAGGTCAGAATGCAGCCCCACCCATGTACCCCTTTAGGATGGCCTGGTCCATCCTCTCCATTCTGGAATAGCCCCTGGAAACCAAAGAACCAACACCCCACACCCCCACAGTGCAGCCCCACCCATCTGCCATGGGACTCTTTGTGAAATCACGGCCTTTCCTCCAGGAAAGAAAACCTGTAACCTTTGGGTTTCAGGTGCAGTTGGGGGACAACCCTGGGCACTCCATGGGCAGCAAGAGCTTTCTGTCCTGCCACCTTTTGTCTGGCAGGAATCTTTGTCCAGATTCCAATTTGGCAGTCGGACTGACAATTGCAGTGTGGGGCTCCTGCAAGCGAATGACAGCCCTGCCCTCCCAGACAGAAACCCCTTACCCTCGGTCTCTTTTCCTCTTCCTTCCAATACAACCTGCAGGGCAGCTTTCTGCCATCTCTTCTCTTGGGAATTGGGAAGATAGACCCGCTCCCATGTTTAACAGCTCAGGCAAAACCACCCTGTTAACACCTTTCCCAACCTTCCCCAGCCTTTCCCAAAGCCAAGATGTGGAAAGAACAAGTGCCCTTGTCCCTGACTGTGCTGCTCTGCTGGGAGTCTCTTCCCTCCAGTTCTGCACAGAGGCACTGCCCCTGCAGCTCCAGAGAAGGGCTGAAGAAGCATCTTCAACACAGAAATCAGGGCAGGTGTATCAGGGATTGCTGATATTTTTTGGTCTGTTTGGCCCAGCCACCTGCAAAAGTTTTGTTCTTTGCCTACCATGTTCACTGATAAACGAGAGCTTTGTCCTTGGAGAGTTTCTTGTATAAACTGTTTTAATTGTTTTTCTGTGATTGACTGGTTGTCTATAGAGGACATCTGAAGGAGAAACTGAAGATGAGAGGATGAAGTAAAGCCCTCGGACCCAAATAGATCAGACCCCTTGAGTGAACCAGCGCAAGTGCGAGGGGAATCCCCACGTTCTCCCGCATGGCTGAAGGGGGGCACTCACAGAACGGGGGAGGGACCGAGGGCCTCTGGCTGGGCGGTGCTGCCACACCGACCCAGGGAGACGTCACCAGCTAAGTGGATAAAAATGCAGGTGGTTTGTGCTGGGGGCTCTCAAGCTTCACAGGAAGGACAACGTTGCCTTTTGTGGAGACGCCGCTATCTTTGTGAGCCTGCTGAGCCTCCGAGGTTGCAGCCTCTGCTGTGGGGAATTCTGGTTCTCCTGTGGTCGGTAAGACAACCTCGTAAAACACACCTGAGTGAGTGGGGGTTTCACTGAGGGCTTGGTTTACTCATCTCCTTTCCAATCTCTTGAGTTCCCATTTACTTGACCACTTTCTGTAATAAATATTGGGTTTATTGTGGAGCTTTCAGCAGTGTCTTGATTTTCAATCTCGGCATCCTTTCGAACTCACCCTATTACACTGTGCTGGCACCTTTTGTCTGGAAGGAATCTTCATTCTTATTCCATTTGAGGTCTAAGACTGACAATACCAGGGAAAGGGTTCTTACACCAAACAAATGCATTTCCACTCTGGAATAAAAACCCTTACCCTCCATCTCTCCTCTGCAGTTGGTGAGCCACTCTTGGCACTCCAGACACACATAGAGCTTCCTGTGCTGGCACCTTTTGTCTGGGAGGAATCTTCATTCTTATTCCATTTTGGGACTCAGACTGACCATTTCAGTGCTGGGGTTCTGACACCAAACAAATGCATTTCCAGACAGGAAAGAAAGCCTGTAGTGGTTTTGAGTCTAGGCCTTCCTTGCTAACCAGGTTGTAACAAGGAACCAAGGCCATGTTCCAAGTATTCCATACAATTTTTACTTTTGCAAAAGTATAAATAAGAAGGCAGAGGAAGCTCTCGCTTTCTTTCTTCTGGCAAACTGAAAGAACAGGTTTTTTACTCTCATTCTACCTGGGGGAAGGAGTGAGGCCTCGTGCGCCTGGTTGGCTTTGAGAAGCAGAAAGTGCCAGTGGTTGTTGGTGTGGTTCTCTGCTATCTTGAGGAAAGTATTTGGATTAGTGTTAGGGTTTAGGATTAGGGTTTAGGGTTCGTGTTAGGGTTCGGGTTCGGAGTTCGATTCGGGTTCAGGTTCAGGGTTTGACTTCAGATTCAGGTTGGGGTTGGGATTCAGGTTATAGGTTCAAATAAGGATCATGTTAGGGTTAGGGTTTAGGTAACATTTTAGTTAGAGTAAGGGATAGGGTTACGATTAAGTGTTATGGTTTGGTGTTAGTATTCAGATTGAGAGTATTTTTTAAGTTGAGGTCTAGGGTTCAGTACCAACAAAGACGCCTTCCAGACAAAGGTGCCCTCACACAAAGCTCTTGTTCTCTGTGTAGTGCCAATAGAGGTGCACAAACTGCATTAGATGGATGGTGAGTCAGGGTTAGGATTAGTGTTAGGGGCTCTGTTTTAAGATTAGTGTAAGGTTTAGGGGTAGGGTTAGGGTTAGGGTTAGGGTTAGGGTTTGGGTTTGGGTTTGGGTTTAGGTAATGATTGGGTGAGAGGAAGGTATAAGGGTATGGTTAGGGTTTAGGGTTAGGTTTAGTCTTAGATTTTTTTTAAGGTGTGGTCTAGGGTTCAGTACTGTCTAAGATACCTCCCAGTCCAAAGGTGCATGCACAGAAAGCTCTTGCTCTTTGTGTAGTGCCAAGAGTGATGCACAAATTGCACTCGATAGATGGTGATTCACAGTTAGAGTTAATGTGAGGTGCTGGGATTTAGAGTTAAGGTTACAGAAAGGGTTAAGGTTAGGGTTAGGATTAGGTTAAGGTTAGGGTTTAGGTAACATTTGGGTTAGAGTAAGGGATAGTTTTATGGTTAGGGGTTAGGGTTAAGTTTAGTTATAGAGGTTTTTTTAAGTTTAGGTCTAGGGTTCAGTACAGATGAAGATGCCTCCCAGACAAAGGTGCCCGCACACAAAGCTCTTGCTCTTTGTGCAGTGCCGAGAGTGGCGCAGCAACTGCACTGGAGAGACGCAGACTCAGGGCTTTCTTTCCTGGGTGGAAGGGCAGTCATTTCTTGTAGGAATGCTGGGCTGAAATGGCTGTCCCACAGTGTGACACATTTGCTTGTTCTAAGGAAAAAAGGAACTGAGCATTGAATGTTTTCCTTCCCACCCTTCCCCACTTTATGGGAGGGATGTTGAATGGGCAGGTTGGCCTTGCCTTGGGTGATTGAGCAACACAAAAGAACTGGTCAGGGACTCAGATTCCAGACTGATGGTCCTTGAAGTCTGTGGGGAGGGATGAGGAGGGTTTCTTTTGTCTTCTTTTCTTTTCCCTCTCCTGGGAAACAGAACAT